>NC_085137.1:117919373-118007493 GCF_035046485.1 Aedes albopictus
ATACTTTTTATTTTGGTTTTATGACAGTTTAAAGAACCTATTTAAGCCTATTTGATTAAAAAATGTTACTTTGTTCAAGGACACTGATATATGTTGCCCTTTACTGGCATTTACCAGATTAGCTGGTATGTCATAAACATACAGAAAAACAGCTAATCTGGTAAATGCCAGTAAAGGGCAACATATATCAGTGTACCCTACCTTGCGTCATCGGCGCAGTTGGTCGTGGAGCGTGCGACCGTGCCGAGCTCTCGACGCATACTGAATTAGACACCAGCAAACAGACTGCTTGGTGGCTAGGTATGCGGAGTGCGAGAGTAAGTCTCGGCTTCAAATAAAAATAATACGCTCTCACTTGTAGTTGTAGGGCACAAACGAGGCTGTGTTGTGGATTGACATCTAAGCCGAAAGAGAGATAGATGGTTCTTGAAAAAGTGAATGTTCATGGTGAGGGCTCGGGTTCAGTTTGGCTTTCTATTCCGCAGAATTATCACCTGTTCTGTGGCTTAGTTGGTTAAAGCACCGGTCTAGCGAATACGGGGTCGTGGGTTCGAATCCCACCAGAACGCGATTTTTTTCAAAAAATCATCCCTCAATTTGTCAATTAGCAACATTCTGTGTCTTCTAACTACAAGTTTTTCTGTATGTTTATGACATACCAGCTAATCTGGTAAATGCCAGTAAAGGGCAACATATATCAGTGTACCCTACCTTGCGTCATCGGCGCAGTTGGTCGTGGAGCGTGCGACCGTGCCGAGCTCTCGACGCATACTGAATTAGACACCAGCAAACAGACTGCTTGGTGGCTAGGTATGCGGAGTGCGAGAGTAAGTCTCGGCTTCAAATAAAAATAATACGCTCTCACTTGTAGTTGTAGGGCACAAACGAGGCTGTGTTGTGGATTGACATCTAAGCCGAAAGAGAGATAGATGGTTCTTGAAAAAGTGAATGTTCATGGTGAGGGCTCGGGTTCAGTTTGGCTTTCTATTCCGCAGAATTATCACCTGTTCTGTGGCTTAGTTGGTTAAAGCACCGGTCTAGCGAATACGGGGTCGTGGGTTCGAATCCCACCAGAACGCGATTTTTTTTCAAAAAATCATCCCTCAATTTGTCAATTAGCAACATTCTGTGTCTTCTAACTACAAGTTTTTCTGTTTGTTCAAGGAATCACAAAAAAAAATCATGGATACATTCTAGAAGCCAACTCAATAATAATTTCTGGAGGAATAACATCATTATTTTGAAGTTATCTTTAGTGGAGTCACAACCAGGGATGCCATATATACAGATTTATCTGTAACTTCCATACAGATTTCGTTTTATATAAAATACAGATTTTCGAGCTAGAGGGGACATTTTATTTTTGTATGGGGTGCAAATTTTTCTCTCACATTTGGTATGGGATACATATATTTGAAAAGCGTAATACATATTTTTCATAAAATCAAATGGCATCCCTGGTCACATTGGAAATTTATGGAAGAAACATCTCGGGGGTTCCTCTCCCAACTCCTCCTGTGGTTTCTTCCAAGGTTTTTTTCAAACTTTGTTCCAAAAAATATTTTAGTTTGCTTGGAAGGAAGTTAAGAAACAGTATTCACTCCAGTAGGGATTTTATGCCAAAACAAAAAGTAAAGATTTATAAAAAAAACTTTTAATATCACAAATTAAACTGTTGTGAAATACCATAATGCTTATATCCATATTTGAAATAGCTTGTGAACGTTAGCCCCAGAATACAGTATGTATGTAGCAGGTTTCTTCGGTGGCCGCACCCAATAGTTACCAAACGTTCCAAAAATGCTTATCAACGACATATGATGTTTGAAATTAAATGTGTCATGAAATAAAGTAATTTTTATTGCGAATTCTAGATTCTTTAAGATATTCTTTTTAGGATTCCATCAACGATTTTTCCAGGATTCCATATAGGATTCATTCAGGATTTTTTTCCGGGAATTTCTCCCGGGATTTTTTCATTGATTCCACTGAGGGGTTATCCTATAAGTCCAATCAAAAATTCCTTCCAGGATTCTTACTTATATATCTCCCGGAATTTCTTGGTCGATTTTCCCGGTTTTTTGTTAGGAGATTCTTTTTAAGATTCATTCAGCAAATCTGCAAAGGATTCTTCCCAGTATTTCTTAAGAGATTTCTCCTGAGATCCTCTCAACATCCATCCATGGATTTCTCCCGGGATTCAATGAGGATTTACTTTCGGGATTCCCACAGGATTATTTTTCAGAGATTTCAGCAGCGATTTCACCCTGCATTGCTTCAAAGTTTTTTTTTCAGAATTTCTTGATATATTCTCTTAAATTTCTTATGAATTTCTTCTGGCATTTTTCCGGGATTCCGTCAACGATGCTTCCTGAGTTTTATTTGGATCTATCTCCTACGTTTCCTTCAGAGAAAACTTCAGAATTCTGCCATTGATTTCTTCATGAATTTCTTCCGGGATTTCTTTATAAGTATTTTTATGCTTTCCATCAAGGACTCCAACCGGCATTTCTTTGATGATTTCTCTCGGGCTTTTCTCACGGATTATTCTAGGGATTGCATCAAGCATTTTTCCAGAACTATCCCTGTTTTCTCCCAAGAATCCTGCTGGTATGTCACCCGGGATTCTTACGTTAATTTCTCTAGGGATTACCTCAGGAATTCTATCAATGAATTTTGCAGGGATTTCTCCTGGAATTTCCTCAGGTATTTCTCCAGAATCCGGGATTCTGGATCTCTTCCGGGACTCCGTCGGGATTTTTTCGGGATATTCTTGGCGATTTTTTTTAGATTCTTTCTGAAATTATTAAAAGATTTTTTAGGGATTCTTTTAGTGATTTCTTCCGTTTTTCCTTCAAGGTTTTCTTCCGAATTCATTGAGTTCTTCCGCTTTTTTATTGCCCCGGGAAGTTTTGAAGGATTTCTTCCGGAATTCTTCAATTGATTACTTCATCGATCTCTCCTGCGATTTGTATCTGCACGAAATAGAACTTAAGAAAATTACCAAATGTTGAGGACCTACAATGAAGACTTTTTTTAACTTTACCATAGTCTTCGTTTTTTTTTCGTGAAAGCATGTTTATTTGATTGGAACATGATTATTAAAAACAATTTCAGGAAAAAAACGGTTTATTATAAATTCTTTGTTGTAGATTATTTGTAGATTCTTTGAAGTCACCGAAAAAACTACAGAATACCCTAAAATCAAGCTACCATCCCCCACTAGTGCACTCTGAATCGAAAGTTCTGCTGCACGTCAATTTTCATTTTTACCCTATCCGATTATCTACTTCCACTTGACTTGTCTCTGGTTTTGCCAATTCAATTGCTGCTGTGCAGCGTGTACAATGTACATCCATTTACCAACCAACCAACCACCATAATACCCGATTGCAGTTAGTTTCAATTCCGTGGATGCCACTCGACCGGTCGTGACATTGCACTTTCGGTTATCCTCCGGCCCTTCAACCTCCGGCTCAAGCGGCGAGCCACGTTAGGGCCATCCAGGCAATCGCTCCGAAAACAACCGTTCCATAAAAATTCGTGATTTATTCAGCAGCTCCAAGCCCGGCCCTGAGCGAGGAGGCCATTACTACCATTTTCGTGTGACTGCTTCCGGGGTATGAACTTTTTTCCCCGCGCTCATGTATAGCTACTATTGCACACACATATTTTGTGTGCTTTGCTATTTCCGGAATGGATGGCGTGCCAGAAAAGAACTCAACTTCGAAACCATCGAATTATAGTTCGAGCAGATGTCGTGCAAAATTAGAGCCATTTCGGTGTCAAATTAAATTTTCATCACCAAAGTTTCACTGTTGTTTAATTATTTTGCTTGCTCTTTCGCTCCGGGGTTGAGTCGGGGCATGTTCGAAGAGTTTCGTGACATTTTTTCACTGTTACTTCGGAGCAGGCAGGAAATTTGTGCGGCAATAGTTCATTGCTTACGGCCTCGCTGGCAATGTTTTTTGACACCGCAAGAATTCCACGTTCGAGAGCTTCCCTCGCCCGCCACAGGAACGACACAACGGCATAATTAAACGCCGGAAAAGCGCAGAAAAGAGTAGTTAAATTTTACTCAACCGATTTATTTGTTCCCGGGAGCGGAAAATTGCCTCTAATTTTAAATACTTCTGGCCGGGTTTGCTTGTTTATTTTTTGCTCTGTTCAACTCAGTAAAATCGTTTTCTAGAGACAATCCCATCAAGGATTGTCGGGAAAGTTGGCTTCTTGCCCAGTCAAGACTATTACATTTGCGAGCGCGACGAAAAGGACGTCTTTAAATTCAACGAACATTGGCGTCGCAGGATGTTTGAAAAGAGACGGGGTTGAAAAGTGAGATGAAGAAGATATGCACTTCATTTATTTTGGAGTACAAATGAGCAGAAGCAGTGGTGTCATTGAAGTTAATCCAAGTTACTCACTAAGTACCAGCTCTTGAGATAAAAAAAATCCAAGTATGAGCACTCTTGCTAATGCATATAGGAAAATAACTAACGCGTTTTTTCATTTGTTGCTTTTCCTTATATGTGAGAAAAAAGCTTTTCAGTAAATGTGTAACAGTTACCCATGCGATTTTTTTTTTTTAATTTTTGCGCCTTCATATATGTAAGAAAGAAATAAGATTATGTTTACCCATTCTTGTATTAAAAATCGCTTCAACTCTATAACACCCAAGGTGTCTCACAATTTAAATCTTCATAAAAATGTGTTATCAACAGACAAGTGTTAATAAAATAAACATGATTTCTGAGCTTGAGCTTGATTGACCATCCGAAGATGCTACTCCATTATCGCCAGACCAGCTACACTCACACAAGGAACCACTGAGATTACCTGCCGGGGACTAGCAGGCAGCTTCAGTGTGTGAGCGTTACGTTGACGATCTTTTATTTTTAGGCAACAATGGCGCTTGCAACGTCAGGTTGCAAGTCAATGTGGGGAAGGGGAAGACAGTGATGATTGCAATCGTCTGTATCCACATCAGACCGAATATACCTCTGCGTCTGAACAAACTCATGCGGATGTCGGAGTGTTGGTGGGATATGATTGGCAGAGGGCATAACTTGTAGGCGTTATCTGATAGATTGACACTGTGCTGTGGAAGTTGGAAGAAAGGGAAACGACTTTTAAACCATTTCTAGTTCTAGCGATGTCTATGAAAATATGAAATATACATATGAAATATACATGAGTTGAGGAGAGTATAGAGAAAGCGGATAGAAAGATACGAAGTAAAAAGGAAAAGATGGACCAGGGATTGAACCCAGGACCTTCTGCATATGAATCAGAAGCGGTAGCCACTTGACTAGACATGGGTAACTCACTCGCGAATCGACTCAAAGAATCGGTTCGCGAAACCGAGTGAGTGAACCATGATTCTTTTCAAACGAGTTATGATTCACTTATATTGCCTATTGCACTTAGAATTGTCAAAAAAAAGTTAGATTGTCTGCGCTCTTAATGATGATTCGACGCAGAACATCGCAATCTTTATCAATTGATCATTTTGTTATTCTTATATTGTGTGGCGGCTCGCACGAATGAATCGATTCTTTGATAGAATGAAGGAAAATCTGTGTATCCTGCATTTTACTAACGCGTTTGTGCATATCGTCAACGTCCGTTCCATGAAACCAGATTTTCTTGAAAACTAAGCAGGAATGTACGAAAATGAGTCGGCTCACATTGAAAATCGACATTTTTCTTCAAATCTCGGAAATGAGTTACTGAATCGATCAAAAGAGTCGACTCTTTTTTGAGAGTGAATCGGAGACGATTCACTCTCAAAATTGAATCAGTTTTCCCATCTCTACACTTGACCACCAAGCCCGTCCACAATAAAATAAACATGGTTTCACAAAAAAATGGAAGTATATGGTATACTAAAAAAAACCTTCTGGAAGCTCGACAGGAATCTCTGAAAGAAGCACAGAAGAAACCCCGGGAGGAAGCCTGAGAGAAATCCTTAAAAAAAAAACAGAAAGAATAATTCATGGAATACTAGCAGACATCCCGGCACCCACATTGGATTCCCTGAATATATCTTGGCAGATATCTTTGAAAGAATATTAGGAGGAACCCGTGAAGTAATTCCAACAGGAATCCCTGAAGGAATGCCGGCTAGAATTCCTGAAAGAGTCCTTTCAAGATTTTCAAGTCCCTGAAGTAGTTCCTGAAGCAACCCCGTAGACCAGTGGTTTTCAGATCGTGCACCGCGGTGCACTTGGTGCACCGTTAAGCTTTGCTAAGTTCTCCGCGTGTCTTTCAAATATGTTTCCTTCACAATAATGATTAGTGTTTGTTTTGTAATTAAACCACTAAAAGTATATCTTTTAGTTACACTGAATATAGGAGGCCATTATAAGCCATTATAAAACCAAAGTAAAATTATTTGGGTTCTAACGTAGTATAAAGTATCTCACAAAAGCTTTTTTAACTAGAAATTGTTGCTTGTTCACTGGACCTTCAATGTAAGATGCTAAAAATTTTTGTGTAGAACATAAAAAATAAATTCAGAACAAAGCGGAAAAAATTGAAAAAATCACAGTTCCACCACGAGGAAAATCTATAATGAGTCGCTTCGGAAATCAACCATAGTTTTTAAGTTGAAGTAAGGAATCTATCTTCAAAAACGCGAGATGGGATCTCTGTATTAATTCACATGGAATTAACCAAGTTAATCTCAGATCTACCAAAATCTTACCAATTCTTATAAATATCTCCAGGAATTATGAATAATAGTCTTAGGAGCTACACAGATCGAAAAAAGAGTCAAAAAATTCTGTGACATATGATGCACATAATTGGAGCGTGGGATATCACAGAAGTTTACATGACATATCATGTAAAGTTCATAAAATATCATGTAAACTTCCATTATATGTCATGTAATTCAGCATAACTCTGGGTGTTTACATGACATATAACACAAATTTATATGACATATCATGTAAACCATCATAACATTAACTTAACATGACTAAAATGAAGTTTACATGACGTGTAAATCTCATTATTTTTATCTGTGTATGTAACAAATCAGTTATGTACAGAAGCAGAACTTTACCGAGTCTTCACCAGGAGTCCTCCAAAAATGTTATTTTTTTATTTTTTTAAGATCTGCTGAAGATTTCGCTAAGCATCCTCAAAGATCTGTACTGGAATTTCAGAGTGCAAAGAGTGCGCCGCGCGACGGGTCTGAAAACCCCTGTCGTAGACAATACCTGAGCCGAGAAGAGTCCCAGAGAGAATAATAAAAGAAATCACGGAAGAAGTTATTAAAGGAATCCCTAAAAATAAACTCGGGAAGAAATTTTTAAGGTATTCCATCAGAAGTTACGGCACAAATACCTAAAATATCCAGGATTGCCTGAAGAAATCTCGGCAGAAATCTAAATTTTTTAATCTTCTTTCGGGAGGAATCCATTCAGGAGCCACAGCAGGAATATCGAATAGAATACCTAAAACAATCATTTTAGGATTTTCTAAAGCAATCCCCGCAAAAATCCCTGAAGAGATCTAAGGAGCAAGCCCTAAAAGAATTCCGGATTCTTTTTGGAGGAATCCCAGAAGAAATTGTAGAAGATTTTCAAGAGGCATGCCTGCAGAAAATTCCGGATTTAATTCCTGAAAGTATTTTGAGAATCTCACCACATCTAATCTCATCTCATTTCTTCACCCTACTCTCTACTCTAACCCTCTACTCTCAACCGTATCGCCTTCGCCGCCTTCTATCCCAATCGTTTATCCTACCCCTATTCTCTGCCCTACCGTTTATCCTAACCCTCTACCCTATCCTCTACTCTGACCCTCCATTCTATACTCTACCGTACTGTTCACCCTAATCCTCTAGCCTAACGTTTACCCCACCCTCTACTCTAACCATATACTGCTAGCCACTACCTTACCCTCCACCCTAGCCCGATGAACAGATACGCATATTCCATAGTATCATAACCCAAATCATCATTCCGTGGTCGCCATCTTTGATTATAGTCCACCATCTTAGATTTGAAAATGGTGTCGGATATTTTTGGGTTCTATTTACTCATCAAGCCCGATTGATAGATACCCATATTGCACATTATCCGAAGCAGCATTGCCGTGAAATAGCATACATTCTAAAGTTCGATATCGATAACAGCACATAATAATATATCATAAATTTTGGTCGTTGATAGAAGTTCACGACTTTCGTTTTTTCTATGTAAATTAGATTTATTTCTCCAGCAAGTTCATCGGAATTTTCTCCTGGGGTTCCTTCAAAAATTTAATTGTTTTTTTTAGGTATTTCTCTACGCATTTATTCAAGAGTACCACCTGGGAATTCTACAGTGATTCTACTTGTGATTTTCTTCTGAAATTCCTTCATTACTTTTAAGGAAATTCCTGCTATGATACCTCTTGAAATTCCTTGCAGGGATTCATTCAAAACTATCTCCAAAGAACTCTTGAGATTTTCAGGAATTTCTTCGAGAATTTGAGTAAAGCATTTCTTCAAAAGTTCTTCCATAAAGTTTCTCTAAATTTCTTCTAAAAAAACAAAAATCCTACAGATTCCTGCAAAAATTCACCCAAGGGTAGCTTCAAACATTTTTATGAAATTCCTTGAAAAATTTCTGCACAAATTCCGTCAGGGACTCATGAGCAAATACGTTCAAAGTTTTTTTTTAGAATTTGCTACTGTGGTTTCATCACAAATATCTCCTGTTTCAAATATTCCAGCGGTGGTTTTTCTGAAGTTCTGTCAGAAACCGCAAAAAAACATTGCTCAAAAAATTCTTGAAAGAATTCCTGAATAAATTTTCAAAGAAATCTCTGGAGCATTTTTATGAACGAATATATAGTTTTAATATCTTTGGAGATTCCTAGAATGCATTCTTGAATATTTTATGAAAGGATACCTGGAGAAAAAGTTCTTGAAGCAATTTTTGAGGTTATCGTTAGAGACATTCCTATATGAATGCCTGGGAGGATACCTGTAGAAACTTCCTAAGATACCTGCTTAATCCTCAGAAAAGAAGAACTCTGGAAGCAGTTTAAAGGAAAAAATGATTGGCCAATTTGTGGATTACAAATCCGTAATGGAAATACTGATGGATTCATTTGATAATATCTATAGAAATCCCTGCAAAAATCGCAGTAGGGGTACTGGAATTCTCAATAAATTCCTAAAGGATCCCTGAAGGATTTTCTAGAGGAATTCTTATTAGGACTCCTGGATTTTTTTTTGGTTTTTATTTCTGTGTATTTTAACTAAAGCTAATTCTGGACTCCTGGAGGTATTTTTAGAATTGATTACACAGCGTAACAAAAATTAACTTTTGGTCTGTCTCAAGAGCAAACTTATGTGTCTCCGAAGGATTTTGGGCCGTTGAATCCGAATTCGGGCTCAGATTTGCTCCAACACGTCACAATTTTGAGCTATACCTCAATTATTAGGGCAAAATATGCGATTTTGGGCTTTTTTGACTGCAAGACATTAAGCATGGAAATATTTTTTAGAGCAATCAAAAGGTTAATTGATCAATTTAACGACTCATGCAAAAAAAATCGTTTTTCCAAATCGAATTTGATAGTTTTAAGCGATTTATGTTAGGTACGATATTTCCCATACAAGTCACCCTCCAAAAGTTGCATGCAAGTTTTCATAAAGGGCGAACATGATGAAGATTGCCACACAGAAAATATTGTATAACTTTTGATTGCGTTCGCCAAAATAGCTATTTTTTTTTACCATGAATAGTATATTATGTGTAGCTAATACCATAAAATTTTCATTAAAATTGGTTGAGTATTGGCGGAGATATCGTTGAAACAAGGAAATTGCCACTTGAGAATCTTGTACAAACAAACATTTTGGAAAATATCACTTTTTTGCCGTTTCAACGCTGGCGCCAAAAATACTGAACCGATTTCAATGAAAATTTTTATGTAGAAGTAGTTTGTCAAAATTTCATTCAATTTGATCATACCGTTAAAAAGTTATAGCCATATATGTCGCACTATGTCACAATAAGCAGATGTGGTTTTTGGTATAGTGAAATTCAAACTGCTCTTACTTTGAAAGTACTCAACAAAAATGGCTGAAACTTTCACTGTAAACAGTTTAACACAACAATTTTACACTGTCAAAGTTTTATAAAAATCGGGACAGTGTTACCAGTTCTACAGTCAAAATAGTGCACGTGGAACTAAAAATGGTCAAAAAGTACCTAAAATTTACCTTGAAGCTTTGGATATTTACTAGAAAAAGTACTGAACCGATTTCGATCAAATTTTTACCACTTAATTAATACTATGTTAAGAATATCGAGTGAAATTTTCGAACGTTTTGATGAGGTAACAAAAAAGTTATAGCCTAAGTAATTTTTTGAAATGGGTGCACAAATTTTCTAAAGTCTCATTTTATGATATCGACAATATATGCGCCAATACTCAACCGATTTTAATGAAAATTTTATGGTATTAGCTACACATAATATACTATTCATGGTCAAAAAATTAGCTATTTTGACGAACGCAATCAAAAGTTATACAGTATTTTCTGTGTGGCAATTTTATCGTGTTCTCCCATTACTAACATAAAATGCTTAAATCTATTAAATTTGATTCGGTAAAACGAAATATTTTGCATGAGTCATTAATTTAGATGTTAATTGACCAATTACCCTTTTGATTGCTTAAAAAAATATTTCCATGCTTAATGGCTTGCAGTCAAAAAAGGCCAAAATCTCATATTTTGCCCTATAAATTGATAAATAAGCTCAAAATTGTGACGTGTTGGAGCAAATCTGAGCCCGGATTCGGATTGAGCGGCCCAAAATCCTTCGGAGACACATTAGTTTGCTCTTGAGACAAAAAAATGTTGCGCTGTGTTATACAATCCCTTATTAGGAGTAATTCATGGAAGAAACTCTGTAGAATCAAAAAAATGAACGTTGAAGAAAGTTATGAAAAAAAAATTTTTAAAAGAAATCTTTGAAAAAAATATCCGAAAGCACTGGAAAACCAACAACAGGCATTCATTGAAGATTTCCTTTGAAAAATCCTTGAAAAATTCCAAGGAATGGGTTCTGGAATATTCCTGTAGGAATTGTTAATTTAATATTTGTAGATATTTCTAGAGCAACATCAGAAAAATTACCGAAGGAATTACAGAAGAAAGGTCTGAATAAATCTTTAGGAATCTCCGGAGGAATACCTGGACGTACTTCGGCAGGAATCTCTGAGGGATCTCTGGAGAAATTCTTCTAAAGTTTTCGGGGGACTGAGGAGGTTTTCGAAAGCACTGCATTGCAGGAGTTTGAGAGAACTTTCGACAGGCTTTGGAGGCATTACAGAAGAGGTTTTTGGAGGTATTCTAGAGGCATTTCAGGTAGTTTCAGAGGGCAAAAGGTTATTGCAACCATAACAAATTGCAAATGCTCCATAGAAAAACAAAAAGCGCTCCATAAAGAATGAACATATTTTCCATGAAAATGTGCAATGTTACCAATAAATAATTGAAAACGTTCCATACTTCATAAAAAATGTACCGGTAAAACATAAAATTTTCTCATTAAAAGTAAAATTTTGCCCCAATAAATAATACTGAAATGCTCCATAATAAAAAAACAAATGCTCCATAGAAAAATGCAAACGCTCCATAACAAAATCAAATTGTACCCATATATAATTGAATATTGCTCCATAGAAAAATTAAATTGCACCATAAAAAATTGAAATTGCACCATAGAAAATAGGCAAATGCTCCATGAGTATTATCAAACTGCATCACATAAAATACAATTTGCTCCATAAAATATTGAAAATTCTCCATAACTTTAAACATTTGCATCACTAAAGCAATGCAATGTAAAGCAATTCAGCTCTGTCGAATTAAATTATAAAAATATGCTATCTGTGGAGGATTTTCAATTTTTCATGGAGCAATTCATATTTTCTATGGTGCAGTTTGATAATACTTATGGAGAACTCATCTATTTTCTATGGTGCAATTTCAATTTTTTATGGTGCAATTTATTTTTTCTATGGAGCAATATTCAATTTTCTATGGGTACAATTTGAACTTTTTATGGAGCATTTACATTTTTCTATGGAGCATTTGTATTTTACTATGGAGCATTTCAGTATTATTTATTGGTGCAAAATTTAACTTCTAATTAGAAAATTCTATGTTTTACCGGTACATTTTTTATAAAGCGTGGAACGTTTTCAATTATTTATGGGTAACATTGCACACTTTCATGGAACATATGTTCATTCTTTATGGAGCACTTTTTGGTTTTCTATGGAGCGTTTCTATTTGTTTATGGGTGCAATAAGTAGGCTGCCGTTTCAGAGCGATTTCAGAAACCCACCATAATACCTTTTGAAACGCCCCTGAAATGCCCTTTGATTTAAGCGTTTTCTTGAAACCCCTCGATACGGCTCGGACCTGAAATACCTCGAAACTCCCTTGAAACCTCCGTTATCCCATTGGAACGCCCTCGAAATCATCAAAATCAATCAGAGGTTAAAATCTGCAAGGCTCCAGAGATCCCTTGAAACGCACCTGAAATGCTATCAGCCTCTAAAACCTTTAGGAATGCTCTTAAAATGTTCCTGAAACTCCCTAAAACTCTCTGAAATGCCTTGAAATGTATCTCAAACCACTTGTAACGCCCTTTAACCCTCAAAGCCCCAGGACAAACAAACTCAGGAACTATAAAAAATAAAATAAGCGGTTTTCACTATGATCGATGGTAAGAGTTATACTTCATGCAAGGGTAATTGTCGAACCGGAAGTCCATGCTTGAACCCAATTTTGCACCGGAAATAAGTGTTCCCTGGTTCAATGTTTCGGCGATTCGTCTATGAATCTGGCATTTTAAAATAATTCTGAACTCTTTAATAACTTGAAATGGTAGGCCAACGCAAGAACACAATGCTGAGGTTGTTTTCTAGCATGAGTTCCCGAGCCTTTCTAATACCATAAATTGTAATTGCTATGCTATTCTACGAAATTTTATGAGAATATCATAATATCAATTGGAAGTATTTGAGCAGAGTTTGGTATTGATGCGGTATTTGTTAATTTAGCAGTGAAAATGACCGAAGAACAAGTTTTGCTATTACATCTTAGAGCTATCTAAAAATTTGCAATTTAACAGCTAGAAATGTTATTATTTTGTTATTCAATACCTTTTGAATAACAAAAACTGGACTTGACATTTTAGGTATGCATTCATTATCCAATTTAAAAGACTTGTTATTTTCTAGGTGTTCCTTATACTAAATTATGGTATTCGTTTTTGTTATTTTGCCTCTTTTTACAGCCTAATGAAGGGTACATCGAGGTATAATGGTATTCAAGATTAAAACCATGATATGTTATTCAGTTGTTATTCTTTTCTGCTCGGGTTGCATGTGAAACTTGGTCCCAGATGTGTACTTCCGGTAAGACTCGGGGTACACTGCTCCCTAAGATCCATAATCAGTTTGGACCTGAAAAGATTATTTTAGAACTTTAGTGTCTATGAAGAATTTGTTCGGTTACCAGAGTCCTTCTTTTAAAAGTTATCACTCATGTGATTAATCCATCTAGAATTCAAACACGGGTCATACTTCATGCCAACGAATAATTACTTGACCATTGCACACTTTTAGGCGTTTATCGGTTTTTGTGCCAATTTACAAAATTGACTCCACTTTGTACAAACACGATTCGGTATGAAATTAAAGGCCAGATTTGGAATCTAATTTAATAGATCTACCGAGAATAAACAGTAATTTGTTGAAAAAGTAGCCAATAGGCAGCAGTAGCACATATCGCCACAACATTGCACCAGGGAACACTTATTTCCGGTGCAAAATCAGGTTCAAGCATGGACTTCCGGTTTGACAACTACCCTTGTAAGAAGTACAACTCTTGCCATCGATCATAGTGAAAACCACTTATTTTTATATTTTATAGTTCCTGAGAATCAGCCGATTAAAAATAGAAAGTTTGTCCTGGGGTTTTGAGGGTTAAAGGCTTCTGAAAACCCCTGAAACAACCCATTGAAACACACCTTAGGGAGCCTTGACCCCTTTTAGGGATCTCTGGCAGCTTTCTGAAAACCCCCTTGGCCCCATTTCAAATGTCCAGGATCTAACCCTACTTTCGCGAACTAGATTCCCTCATTAAAGCCTAAACTTAATTTATGCACAAATTTCCCTTTTTATACGCATTTTAAATTTATGTACCTCCACCATTAATGTGCATTAAAAGAGGTTCCAAAGTATGTAGTTCACTAGATTTGCAATAAATTTAATCTTCTCCAAGTTTGAACCACTGACAGACAACTAGTTGATCTTATAAAAATGAAAATTTTAGAAATTTTGATGCACGTTACGAAAGGAAAAAAAAAAACAAAATCTAGTTTTAATACATAAAAAACTCAAACCATGTTGCATTGTTCATCAAAATGATTTAGTTATTGCAACTCTTGAAAAAGAAACTTCCTAGGAACCCGAATCATTTTTTTTTTTAATTATTTACAATATTTTGGGTTTTGCTACGTCATTGTCCTCCACAAACACAGCCATCCAGCATGGCTGCGGAAAAATTTATGGGACAAAATTGGCTTTTTAATGCCTATTGTTTTACGGTTTTGTTTCACCAGAGCCACAACTCGCGCCCGTACGGAACGGGAGACAGTCCGAGAAAGAAAGTCACAGTTTTCTGATAAATTTTAATGCCCCCAGAAGGAGCAGTAATGCTAATGAGCTTCTGTGAAGTGAATGCCGGCTGGTTGGGCTGGCTGCGACTGTCAGTGTGTAGGTAACTGTGGTCGTCTCCCGACGACGAAAGTTCCACCAAGAAGAGGACACTCAGTTCAACCATTTAAATTTCACGCTCAACCTGCGGCCGACGACGGTGATGGTGAATTTACCATTGCATTTGAAGAGTGTCCTCGCTTTATTTCGATGGACCATTTGATGCGGCGCGTTTCTCCGAGAGGGGGAATAGTGCTTTAAGAATTTATTGTGGTCTTAAAACGGGGGGCTAGTGATAAACTTTGTGTTCCGGAAAAGATTTCATGTTGGGTGATGATTACTGAAATTTTAAGTAAGATTGAAGCTGATAACATAGGTATGAAAAAAATTAAGGAATGGTCTATATACATTAGTTGGTTCCCAAAGAAGATATGAGTTGTATCTTTTTGCCTTTCTCGTTCACCTAAGTGAACTGAAAGGCTATATGTTCACTCAAAAAAAAATTTTTCGATAGGAGGCTCGGAGGGTCAAGTCACATATACCAATCAACTCAGTTCGACGAATTGAGATGATGTCTGTATGTGTGTATGTATGTGTGTCTGTGAACAAAATAAGTTCACTCACTTTTAAGGCACTTCCCATTGGCCGATTTTTCGGATTATAGCTCGAATCGAACCGGAATTTTACCGCATTGTTTGCTATTGAAAATGATTCGGATCGGTCAAGGCGTTTCGAAGTTATGGCCAATTAAGTGATCCGGACCAGCATTTTTCACCCGAGCGACAGGTGTAACAGCCTGCTTAAGTTGGTGCGCGACGACCGCGACGACGGACGCCGCAGCCCGCAGCACACCAGAGAACGAAAGTAAGAGAGAATGTGAGAGAAAACGACGACGACGAAAGAGCGGCGCGAACGTGCTATACATATAAGCAAAAAAAAAGCCTAGAGTTGTCACCCATCACTAACGAACCACGTATGAGTGTGATGATGGCAACATGTCCTGTTATGTCAATTTCCTTTTTAACAGGAGAACCATTAGGGAGATCATCCAGGATCCAGCCCGTCCCAAATTCTCAAAAATCGTGTTTTGGGACCGTTCATAAACCACGTGAAGGGGGGGGGGGGGGGGCTAGCCAAAGTCTACGCTCCATACAAATTTCAAAATTTTTGTATGGACAAAAGTCTACGAGGGGAGGGGGTCTGAAATGGCCAAATTTTGGTATACGTGGTTTATGAACAGCCCCTTCGCCCAGTCGTACGACCGATTGCCCCCCTTCCCCTAAAGTAATACGTCATCGAAATGGGACAACTGGCATGGATACCCAGCGCTTCGACGCCGACCCAAACCCACCCGAGTGCATAGGCTGGGTGGAGGAGGCTGACCGAGCATATCACCCCACCTCACTGCCATTCATGGTTCGATAGCGATGGCGATGCTAAGTGACGGACGAGAGGCAGCCGAAGGTTTTCGTTTTAAATTACGTTCCTATAGGATATTTACTCCAGTCTCCAGTTAGCCTAGTGGTTAAGGCTATGGATCGCCAATCCGGAGACGGCGGGTTCGATTCCCGTTCCGGTCGGGAAAATTTTCTCGACTCCCTGGGCATAAAGTATCATTGTACTGCCTCACAATATACAAATTCATGCAACGGCAGGCAAAGGAAGCCCTTCAATTAATAACTGTGGAAATGCTCAAAGAACACTTAGTTGAAGTGAGGCAGGCCAAGTCCCAGTGGGGACGTAGAGCCAGAAAGAAGAAGAAGAAGGAGAAGGATAAATATCCTATAGTAAATACTATAGTTGATCGCGGATACTGCCTTTCCGCGTTTCGTTGCGAAACTGGGCCTAGTTTTGAAGTGCATCCCACCAAGGTATTTACAAATTCTAAGGTAGTCTTAGATGTCAAAACTGGCTGAGCGGCCATTATTTTTTCACCGTGGAAAATTGTGAAAACAAATCCCCCGCCACCTCAAATTACTTTGAAATTTCGCTTCCTCTGCTTTTCTCCACAAACTAAACGTCATGTTCAACCTTACAATATATAAAAACCTTGCATCCCACTACCGGCACCAATGTAACATCAATGCTGGGATAGTGCGAGCGAACGGGTTGTCACTCGCGAATGATGTTGTTTGCCCACCGAAAATCTGGTGCGCGCGGGCAGGATCAGGATCACGCACACAGCCAGCGGTGATGCGCGGACCGGACAGCTGACTGGTTGGGTTGGGTTTCGGTTCGGGTGGCTGTGGGTGGTTGTTGGGTGGTGCCGCGCCATTCGGATGGACCGAAACGAATAAATTAGATTGATGGATATAAATATTGACTGGTTTGCTGAATATGATACACCGCGCGGCCTTTGTAATGTTCCAAACGCGCATTTGCACGAAATTCCACGCGGCAAATCCTCTTGGAAAGGAACAACCGCACTTGAGGAAACGCCGCAATGTTATCTCCCATAAGAATTGAGTAAAAGGGGAGCAAAAAACGCGGCTGTTCCTTTCCTCAGGGATTTGCCGCGTGTACTTTTGGGCAAATGCGCTAATAAAATAGGAGCAAAATAACAAACAAAGATTGTCTTGGTGACCGCGATCGATAGCATTCGCGCAGCTTTCAGTGAGTCGCATACGTTTTAGGTATGTATCAAATATTTCGACACTGATTCTTCATTAGGGCCTAGCCTAACTGACATTTTTGAATTCTCTTCATCGATCCTCTCTTTGTGTTATTACGGAAAGTGTATTACGTTTTCAAAAGATTTTTTGGTTGAAATGCGAAGACGACGACTACATCTTGCTCTAGAAACAGTAATAATATTGTTTTTTTTTTTGTTTTGATCAAGTCTGAGGATCAAGTTATTAACAAAAGAGATAGTCGACGAAGAGAAATCGATCAAGTCAGTTAGGCCCTTAAAAAAATCATTGTCGATTTATTGTTGCGAATTTGCCAACGACTGTTGCAGAAAGTACATTCCAACTTTCTGCTATGCACTAGACAAATTGTGTTTTTCAGTTTTTCGGGGTAGGCGTGTTACGGGAAAAATGCGCCACGAAATGTAACACGCCAAGAAATAACGTGGTTTGAGTGTTGCATGCATCACGGCGTTTACTCGACGTTAGTGCTGAAGCTAATAACGCAATTAATGCACATTTGAAAGGTTCTGATTTTCGTCTCTGTGTTACTGTAGTCATAATTCAAACGCCAGCGGCTGTTTTGGAGTTACGGCGAAGGCCGGCGCATTTTGCAATAGAGTTAATAAACTATAGAGGACGAATGTCGCTGGTGTTCCCTTTGTTCTCGCTCGGGAACATGTCGAGTATCTACACTGAACGAAAACCCCATCCCGAAATCGTCTGATTTGTCCGACCATCCAGTCCAAATTACCAAAATCGTGTTTTCGAATGACGAATCAGTCATACGGCAATCATCCGAAAAAGCGGATGACGATCATCTTATTCGCGTATGAGTCGACGCATGCTATGTGAATGAATATTAGTTGCAGATCGAAGGCCACACAGATGCACCGAATTTATTCATCGATAACGTAACAAGTTCCTTGATCGTCACACTCGGGACGTTGACGATTTTGCGTCGCATGTCTTGGACATGCCATCTTTTTTCTGAAAAGGATGTCCGCGAGGGTATCCTGGTCACAAAGCACCTATTTTGGAAAAGATAGTGGTGACATTATTGTTAAATATCAATCGCTAAAAAACAAGGTTGCTCGACCATATGGTTGACATTCAATTTTCATATCACTGTCATCCGGTTTTAGGATGACATCATTCGGTCGGTGGACCATACGGTTTCCGACCAAATGTCGTTAAGGGGCATGATCGTATCGCCTCTCAGTCGATCTTGGGCGGGGAGTTTCGTTCAGTGTATCTGTCAAACTGCATACTTTTTTGCTTTGACACTTATATCCCTGCCTATCTCCGCCAGCAAGAGATGTTTCGGCGGCGACGCCAGCGACATTCTTCCTCTATAGTTTATTAGCTCTATTCATTTTGCCCCAAAAGTACTCGCGAATTTGGACTACAAAATACGCATTCTTACACGGCCCTTCTTGCACAAATCATAAATTTTACGAGTAAGCAAAGAGATTTTCACATCAAGTTTTACAACTTTGCTCCATTTCGATTTGCAAATCTGCGGAAAAACTTTTCGCATTCTTACATCAGAAATGGCTGAAATCGGTTTTTAATTTTAATATTTCATTAGTTGGTAAAATTCCAAGTTTTATTGGTTGTGAAGATAGAAAATTTGATTGATTGATTGATTTGTCTTTATTAAAGAGACTTTCAGCCCTTGGCTGGTTCGTCTCTATTTAGAAAATTAAAAAAATGCTATCGATTAGTGTAAACATGTCATATGAAAAATTATGTTATCAGGGAGATATTAAGGTGGGTCTTTGTACCTCGGTAGCGCGTATTTAACTGATCTTACAAGGGAAGGTTACGATGGTGTCCCCCGGGGATTTCAACCGGACTATTTTTGTTGCAATCTACATGTGGAAATATGAATAAATCCAAAGCCTTTCGGGTGATGGGCCAGTGGTGTAGTCAGCAGGGGCCCTCAAAGGGCCAAATTAGGCAAAATATAACATTATTGAAAAAGCCCAAATGTCATCAAAATGCAAATTTCAAAATGTAATGCAGTAGAAACATGCAGAATATGCATAAATACATGATTTCATAATGAATTTAATTTACCATAGGCGTTGCCAGGGTGAGATGGGTGATAAACAAGGTGATACATTTTTATTAAAATAACTTCAACTGGTTCTTACCCTGGCAACGCCTATGGTAAATTGAATTTGATACGAAATCATGTAGTCATGCATATTCTACCTGTCTATACTTCAATACATTGTGAAATTTACATTTTGATGACGTTTGGGCATTTTCAATAATGTTATATTTTGCCTAATTTGCCCCTATGAGGGCCCCTCCTGACTACACCACTGGCTCATCACCCGAAAGGCTTTGGATTTATTCATATTTCCAGATGTAGATTGCAACAAAACTAGTCCGGTTGAAATCCCCGGGGGACACCATCGTAACCTTCCCTTGTTAAGATCTTAACCTTCCTTTTGCATCACGTTGGGAACAACTCGCTGGCGTGGTGTACGGTTTGGGTCAAATTGACCCTAATGCCAAAGGAGTGGTAAACCAGGTAATATTGTTACAAAAATATTCTTAAGATACCACATTATTTAAGCTGTACATCACTCACGTAGTGATGAAAAAATTACATTCAATGCAGCAAATTAGCCGCCGCCGTTTAGCTATTTCACCGAGTATGATGGTACACTCTTAAGTCGCGTTCTAGCAATCGCTAGAATGAAACCGACAGACAATTCATATAGGATGTGTGTTCCATCATTAGTAATCTTACGCTCCCATATTCATCCTATTCGAAAATAAGCGAGTAGGGTAGTGGAGGTATTTTAGCCTGGGCATGTGTTTTGGCCCACCCTGGGTTTTTTATTACATTTATCAAGACATTTATCATATAATCTCTGCCAAATCTTGGCAAATGATTATTGGAACTTCCAATAATCATTTGCCAAGATTTGGTAGAGATATATCTATATATATAATTATGATAAATGTAATAAAAACCCAGGGTGGGCCAAATTACCTCCACTACCCTATCTTCTGGAACAGGTTCGTTGACATTTTCCGGTGCTAAACAGGGTGTACATAGCAAAACAAATCTTGTGATATCACATCACTTCCGCTGCACATCACTCGCGTCATAAAAATGGTGTACAAATTACATCCTTTCCACACAGCAAATTAGCCGCCGTAGCTTGAAAGAGGGTCTAGCAATCGCTAGAACCGGAACGATAGATGATTCATATATAAGGGGCTGTCCATAAACCACGTGGTCTTGAGGGGGGGGTTTCGGCCAATGAGCATTTTGTATAGATGAATAAAAAAAATTTGTATGGACTAATGACCACGCGGGGGGGGGGGGGGGGAGGGGTTGAGAAGTCCCAAAAAAATGACCACGTGGTTTATGGACAGCCCCATAAGTAAAATATTGGCATGGATTCCAGCCTCCTGTCACGCGGCCATGTTTTTGAGGTCAGCATCAAAATCCAGGAACGATAATTGACTGTGGCTGAATCATATCAATAACAATTCTAAATTTTATGAAAACTTCCTCCCCGTGAAGAAGACGAGCCGGTACTATTATGACTTCATTTTGAAATAAATAATTGAGAAATTAAAAGTCAAGTTTTGCCTTTACTAACTGTTTTAAAAGGTGAAAAAAAAATCTGTTGTGTAAAATGTTTCGCCGTTTTCAATTATTGCTCCTGAATTCATGTTTGTTTACAAACTTTGCGCTGTCATGGGGAACCAACCGCCCGAGCCGCCGCTATTGTGTTCAACGAGGCGGGTGAAAGTGGGAACCAGAGATGTTGGCTCGTTATTTTCCTGTGGGGCAGTATTGCGGTGACAAGAGGCTGATGGATTCGTACACTGATCCGCTGGCTATGAGGCATATCCCTCGCCTCTCGGCTATTTCACCGATACAAGGAAGGTGATAAATATGAAACTGCTTCTCTAAGTATCCGCTGCAATGGGTTTGTTGACACTTTGCGGTGCCAACCATGTGGTGTACATGGCGAGTGGGAAACGATGCATCCGAGTTAGATTACGTTCGAAAATGGATACATCGCCAGAAATTACGCGCCTGGGTATTACAAACTTATTTGCTGTGTACATGATGAGTGTGATAATTGTTGGAAACGACGAATATAAACAGGTAAAATTACGTTCGGAAATGCCAAAAATTACGTCAGAGGATATTACAAATTTATCTGCTGTGTATATTTTGCATGGAAAATATGTCAAGATTTCAAAAATGATTACTTGAATATCTATATAATGCCTCAATATTAAATACGGCGATTGTTTTCTAGAATTTATTCTCTGAAACCAAGTAAAATGGTTCTCCTTGGATAGTTGGGGAAGATATTCGGAATTATAAAAAATCCACAATTGGAATTTCGATCATGCTCATATAAAATATATCCATATTGAGTGGACTTCATTTATCACTTGTGTTTTGTTGAAAGGATACTTTATGGCACGAGAAAGGCACCATCACCGCTAGGTGGATTAACTAGGGTTTTTATTTATATTATTTGTTTATTTGATCTTGATTAAAACAAATTCTCTATTTGTTTTCTTTTGTCGAAAAAAAAAATCAAGTTCCACAAAAGAAAAGTACTAGGGATGATATAACGAGCCTTCGATTAGGATAGCCAACTTTTCCAATGGCACTATCCCTACTTTAATCACCGCTCAAATCAATCCAATCCCAAGAAAATCATGTTCAGCTTCGTTGAAATATTGCTTTCGTTGAGCTTTCTTCTGGCACCTGTCGATCAAGTTTCCACCATCATTTGAAGGGATCGTCTTTAGCTTGCGTTTGTGCGGTCCCCGTTGGCAATCGTATCGGTTAGACTCAGCTGAAGCAGTTGTGGGATCAGCAGCGCCTTAATTGGCCGTAGGAGAAGCGGGAAAATAAGATAATTTAATTTCTGTTTTGCTCTCATCAATTACTGGACTCATTTTCTCCTTGTCCAGTTTGTGCTTCGACTGGTTAAAATAAAAAAAAAATAACTTCAACCCACATCTTAGGGACTCGTTTGCAATCCTTTTCTTTTCCTAAGCACTGTCGCCGTCAACGGAGTGGGTTTGCGAGTTCAGAGATGTGGAATAATGTGCTTCCTCGGCATTTCTGCTTCAGTGCACAATTGCAATACCAAACGATGCTTTCCCGAATGACGACCAGTTCGATGCCGGGAGGAGCAATTGCGGGCAGCTTATGAACCTCAGATGGTGTTACTACTAGCCAAGCGCGAAGAAAGACTGTTGGCGCGAGAATTTTCACGATGGTAACTGGGAAAGCGATGGATTTCACTGGGGTTAGAAAGGACTTGATAAATAAAGGGTATTTTTCAGTCTGGTACACTGCGGTGCTTTAAACCGAATCGAAAGAGTCGAGAAAGTACTAATTACAGATTTTGATTTACTGTAACGTATTCTCATTAAATCTATCGCAGCACATCACATCCAACCTTATTGTTATACTGTGTGCCATCATCACCTGCAACATAAAACTCATTTTGAATTTATTCACCTTTAGGGTTGACGCAAGAGTGCCATAAAATCAAAATTCTGATTGCTCAAACATCGATTTCACGTTATGGGAGAAACGATGGGGTCTTCAGATATCTCAGATCGCTTCGATGATAAACGATTACGATAAATAGAGTATAGCTGTTCCCTGAAGTTTGTCGTCACCGTCATACTCCCAATATTCTACGAAGGTATCAAACTCAGTTGTCTCGATCGGAAGTGTGGTAGCTTTGGGATAAACTGCTGTTATCCCAGATGGGTCGTTTTTTTTTCTTACTATATCCTTCACCAACCGTTAGGTAAGCAAGTAACATGAGCTGGTGGCTGGTATGCTTGAATTATGAAAACTGGTGAGACATTTGCGTTTATGTACCTTGTTGATAGCTTTCACGTCATTGAACACAGAACAGTTCCCGGTGTCAGACGGATGAACTGAAGTGTAAATTGTAACAAACAAAAATGCTTGGGAATCGCGTACTTGATCAGGTATCAGTAGGTCGACTCCAGTCCAGAGGCACGTTCTCCTCCATTTGGGAATGTTTTGCCATCGCTATGAACACAAGCCATCTACTACTGTGAATAAAGGGTGGGGTGGGGAAAAGGATAGTCACCCTAGAAGAGGGTACTAACGCATAAGCGTACCATAATTGGTTCAAACAGCTCGCTGAAAAGGACACTGTAATAACGAAAAGAGAGCTTTGAAATACTTACCACAGATAGTGAGCTAAGAACAACAGAATAAGTCATATAGTCCGAAGTCAGTGTCACTTGGTAAGTGTTTACCGAGTACCTACTCGGAAACGCAGTTGCGCAAAAACTGGACAGTTAGGTCTTTGGTTAGGTATTTATAAAATGCTACGAAGTTTCATAATCGTATTCACGGCTATCACATACAAATGAATCTGCCTGCTGAATATTCGCCATGTGATAACTAAGTAGGCAATGGCCAGTCAATGCTTTGCCTAGCATGCTGTAATTCTGCTAAGACAGATTTGTAAGATACTTCGGATGGAAATCTAGTGATCATGATCAGATCTCGAATGCGTCACGGTTGAACGGCATCGCACGATCATAGCAACAACGATAACATTTTGTCGTCAAGCGTCATAAACAAACTACGGTCCGAGAAGAATGATTCGCTCGGCATGTGCGGGCGCGATGCGATCGTTATCATGAAGTCGAAATGATAAATTCGTAATTTCATTCACTTTTTGAGCATTCTTGCTGCTTTAACTTCCAGATATGCTTATGAATGTATTATTTCGAGTCATTAATGGGCTTTACAAGTGCATAAGTGGCATACATTGTGATGAATCAATTTTATCACGACTTGTAACATGATCCGATAACGGGTCATCACGCGATAAAGCGTGCATCAGATGCTTACTTTGTCTCTGTGATACGAGGACGGTGTGACGCGTCGGCATCATGCTACTGCAAGAACAAGGCTATCTTGGATTATTCGTATCCTGTATCATTTATCGCTTGAAGTGATTTTCTTCCATCCTTGAGTTAGATACTTCGCCACCCGTATTGTTTGTGCTGATTTGCAGCCAGCTTTACCCAACACTCCAATATCAAAAGAGCTGGCTCATGATTGTCATGACTGCAAATCTGTCCGGACTTCATGAGGACTTATGCAGATGCATTGGCCGCCCGGTGTGAAAAAACGAGATTATTACCAACACACATCATGAGGTCCGACCAGTAACTCAATCAAATGACGTCTACGACGCACCAAGACACAACAGCTGCTTTGATGATCATTGTTGAAATCGTTCGATTTCCTGGCGCGAGGAGGCGCTGTTGTCGACCAAATGTGTTCGCCGATTGACTGTATGGGAATTCAAGAGTGGGTTATCTTAAGATAATTGTACTTGTACTTGTAGACAATTGTAATTAAAATTTTTTGACCAAGTGAATGAGACTGATCTAGCCTTAGCTAATGAGAGTAGACACCAGCACCGGTCCAAAATTTTTAGAAAATAGCCATCAGTGTAACATACTATGCCGTTTGAAATACTTATCTTCAGATAACCAGATTTCCCTTTTTGTCGCGGTAAGGGAATATTTCTAGAATAGGGGTAGTAGGGGCATAATGGACACCCTAAGCAAATGAGTAAGTTAGGCCTGTATAACAGAGAAAAACTCAACATATTATTAGTGGGCTAACAACTTTAACTTGTTACCTACGTATTTCAATCATTTACAACAGGTAGAATGCCTTTATTGTGAAGAAATAATGATTTGTAAACCGTGTGTTTTTTAGGGCTGGCAGGAAAGGTACGGGACGAAATGGACACCCATCGGGGCATAATGGACACCCCTGCATATTCTATGCTAATTCTTTGATTACATCGACCAGTTAAGTAATTTTCCTACGGAGATCAATACCACAGATATCATACTCCATCTTAGACATATTTTCGTACCATCAAAGCTAATAAAATAAACTTTAGACTAAACTAATCGGATTGATTTTTTCCAAACTCTGTAAAACGCCCAACAATATGCAATACGCGTACATCCATTCGTAATTGTCAGTGTCTATTTCGCCCCGAATCGACTACAACATTAAAAATGATATTTTTAGTAAATTCTGATCAAAAATAAAATACTGCATCCATTGCTAAATCTTCGTATACAAATAGATAAGCTAACAATTCACTTGTTTTTATGGTGAACACACTCAAACACTCGTAATACCTTATTTGCTGATGCTGCGAAACTATAAGAATTTCACCATATGAAAAACATACTTCAATTTCAATGATATTTCAATTATTTTAGAGAAATATAAAAAGTACTTTTGAAAAATAGAACAACGACTTTTTCCTTTACACTTATGCATTAAAAGTTGAACATAAAAGTCAACGGTTTCGACAAAAACAGGGGTGTTCATTCCGCCCCGAGTGTCCATTATGCCTCTAATCTCCCTATGTCCTACATATATAGAAAATTGCAAGCGATTTTAAGATCATTTGGAACAAGGATAACTTTGTTCCAATTCACCAAAAGTGGAAACAACGAGGTGTGTGTTGATCTACGGTCACATGAGTTTCCTCTAGTATACCGAGTATACTCATAGGCGATAAGTGCAAGAAAGTGCTTCTCGTTGAATATGAATTTATAGTGGGGCAACGTCAAAAAAAACTTCGAGCGCTGCCGTGGGAACTGAAGAGAACGCTCCAGGCATCGCCATTAAGCACAACAATTTGAAGATGGCCTAATTTTAATTGTAGTGTTCTCACCTCGCTCTTTTGCCACCACACAAGTCATCCATAAGCCAATATAAGACGAGCACAAGACGAGCAACAGCTGTTGTAAATTCGAAGATCGTAGCAGGATGTGCGCGCGAGCGGCTGTGTTTTCTAAATTCTCTCGCGTTTGCTTTGCTCTGCTTCATTTTGAATATGATTTATGCGTGATTTATGTGTAATTTTTGGTGATATTGCTATTGCTGCTAAATGTCTCGGAGACGCAAACGAAAGTCAACAATTTCGTCACGAGAGTATTGGAGCTCGTACAATTTAATGAATTTGTTCCTGTACATCGTTTTGGAGCATAAACGTTGACCTCACGTATCTTTTGGACTTAACCCATATCCTTTCAGCGTCCTATGGCGTCCTATGTATAGGCCAGATGCTCCGAACGCAAAGCGTCCTTTTTATAGGACACTCGTTTTGACGTGAACATCCCCAGAATAAGAACAAAATTTAGAATACTCTTATCTGAGTAGTTGTTTGCTACATCCATCCATACCTTGTTCCTAGTAGACAATATAATATGGGAGTGGTTCACTAGGTGGAGTGAACGATGCTGAAAAGTAATAAATTGTCAGTATCGATAATCTTGATTTCCAATGCGAAATGAATTTATTTCCCTGAAATGTGTTTAGAATGCCTCAACCAATTCCAACCAAATTTGGCATACACAATCCTAGATTGTTTTCAACGGCAATGCTGCTTCGGATGCTATGCAATATGGGCATCTGTCGATCGGACTCGATGGGTAAAAGTCAAAAATCGATCTCCGATGATATTTTGAAATCCAAGTAGGCGGACCATAATTTAAGGTATAGGGTAAGGGTTACGGGTTGGGTAGAGGGTTTGGATAAACGATAGCGTGGAGGTTTCAAATAGAGGGTAGGTTAGAGGGTTAAAGTTGATGTTAGGGTAGAGGGTAGGATGGGGTGAAGTAGAGGGTTAGGCTAGAGGGTATGTTAGAGGATATGATAGAGGTTAGGGTAGAGATTAGGGTAAACGGAACGGTAGAGAGTAGAGTAGACGGTACGGTAGAAGGCTTGGGGAAAGGGTAGGGTAGAAGATTAGGGTTGGATAGTTGGGGTGGAGGGTAGAGTAGAGGGTTACGGTAGATGAGTTGGGTAGATGGTAGGGTAGAGGATAAAGTAGACGGTAGGATGGAGGACAGTGTAGAGGGTAGGGTGAACGGTAGTGTAGAGTGTACGGTCTAAAGTATGGTTAAGGTTAGGGTAAGGGGTAAGGTAAAGGGTGAGGATACAGGGTAGGGTAGACGGTAAGGTAGTGAGTAGAGGGTTAGGATAGAGAGTAGGGTAAGGAAATGTGATAAGATTAGATGAAATGAAGATTTCTCGAGATAGCTTCAGGAATTCTTTCCGTAATTTCTTTAGGTATTCCTCTCGCTAGTCTTCCCAGTAAACCACAGATCGTAATGGGAAGTGCATTCAAAATCGTAAATCTCGCTGTCAGAAATCAAAATCGAAAAAAACCATTGAATCTTGTGATAAAAATGTGAAGTCCAATTGTATATAAATCGTTGCAGCGATTTGTGTTGGAGAAAGTTTGTTGTGTATAGAGCAAGTCATAAATAGCGCTAATTGAAGTCGTCGCTGTTTGCATACGCTTGAAAGTCATATATAATGTTGGTACAGTTTGGTTGCGAATCGTAACGACTTAATGAATTTCGGCACCGCGACGAGGTGATTGGGCGGTGTTGGATGCAAAATGAAAAAAAGCATCCCACTTGTCTTGCTCATCACCGCCTGGCCGCTGATTATGTTTTGGGACTGTAAACATTATGCATTCTTTGGGAGTGTTCATAGTTACCGAAGGAAGACATTTGTCTCACAATTGTTCCTACATGAGAAGTTAATTTTTCCTGTGACAACGACGACGACGACGACGTCGTCGAAATGTACACTCGATGCGGGACTAATGTTGCAAACAAAACATGTCGTAATAAGTGCAAATTCAACTCGCTACGAGTTGTATATAAATGAACAACTCATCATTAGGTATACTATATAACAGAACAGCATTGTAGTAAATGGAATCGCAATGACTTAGAAAAAAAAATGCATCACATTCTTCATATTAGCATTCATGTAGGAAGGCAAAGGCAAGTTTTATGGGTGGTTGAGAAAGCTTTAGATTATATTGGCCAAAACTTGGCCAAAATTTGTTCTCTGCTTAAGGCAGATCAGTTAGTACAATGGTATGGGCTTTGACTCACAATCTCGAGGTGCCGTGTTCTAGGCTAGGTGTCAACTTTTTTTTATGACTAATTTCGAAGTCGTATTTTATTCTTTCGATCGATTATTTTGGACATCGTAATGATGATCATATGAAATCGCGAAACATCGTCAGAAGTATGTATATGGCCTCCACTTTGGTACGTTGTTGCGGTGTACTCGCTCGCGGTGGAATAGAGTATCCCATTTTTGACAACACGGTAGTTAATCTTGCTGATAGGGCAGAGATGTAGATCTAGGTAGGATGGAGAGATAATCAAAACAAAACAGAATTGCAAAGTCATCTATATATCGAGTTCGGAGTCAATCAGATTTGCTTAAATTATTTTATTATTTTGCTAAATTTAACACTGAATTCGACAGTAAGTACACTTTATTACTTATACTAGACACTCAAATATAACACATAACACTTAAATTGTACAGGAACGCGATTGATTAGCACACGATCAAAGTTGTTACGACAGAACGGATTAGTTACACGAAGGACAAGTAAATGTAAGTAAAATGTAACCTTAATGAACCTGCAAACGAATTAAAATATTTAATTTTAGCTTATAGCTAACTCATACCCCAAAAGACAGAGTTTGCTAATAGGAGGTCCGAAGAAATCCGTACGTGTAGCAACATACGTATATAGCAGTTGTGCAGTTTATACGATTGAATAGGTTCTTATATAGTAGTGTATAACACAAATTATACAGACCAAAATGTTTACTGGGTTCCTAGATTTTTTTCGGGATTCTTCCAGATGTTCCTTCCGCAGTTCCTGTAGAGATTGCCCCTGAGACCTATTCAGAGATTTTACATGAATTGGCTTAGATAATAAAAAAAAAACAATCGTTTAGGTATTCTGTCCGGCATTCCTGCGATTCCCCCTGAAATGTATTATGGAAAAATATAGTTTTCTGCTGAGGAGTCTGCTTTCGGCGTTGCCAACGACGAACCAGCCAATGGCTGAATTTCTCTATAAAAAAGAGAAATCAATCAATTCTTCAGGCAATTCTGGATATTTTAGCTATTCGTGCTGAAAGTCTTCCCGAGTTTTTTTTAGGAATTTCTTCAACTTTTTCTTCCCGGATTTCTTCTATGATTCTTCCAAGGATTCCTGCTCTGATGCCAGCTGGCGTTCCTGCCATCATTCCTCTAAAGATTCTGTAAGATATTTTCTACGGGATTCCTTCAGGAATTTTCTCAGGGATTAATACCGGGATTGCTTTAGAAAATCCTGAAAGGATTCTTTCAGGAATTCTAGCCTGCATTTCTTCAGGGATGCTTGCTGGGATTACTTCATGGATTTCTAGTGGTATGCTTTCAAATTTTTTTTCCAAAATATATTCTGTCAATCCAATGATTGTTTTTTTAGGTTCAAGAACCAAGATTCCTGCCTGTATTCCTTGAATGATTCTTTCTGCGAATTTTTCAATGATTCCTCTAGGGATTCTTATCGGGATTTTTTCACTATTTTCTTCCAGGGTTTCTACTGTGATACTTTCAGGGTTTTCTGCCAGAATTCCCGTAGGGAATCCTGCTGGGACTTCTTCAGAGATTTCTTCCGTGATTGGTTCGAAAAATCTTCTATATTGAAAATTACTTACTAGACAAAAACTCATGATTTAAAAATCGAAGTGATCAATTTCACCCCGACTACAGCACACCAGTTTGCAAGAGAAGAAACTTTCATAGTTGTTCAATACCTATACCACAAGTCTGTTGTTCGTTGCATCTGATTTTGACGTCAATTTCACCAACGGTCATACCATCATAGTCATCCCGTCCACATTCCTTCACAGTAAATAAAGCGATAAAACCAAAGCAAAGACGATTGAAACAATTTCAGTCATTTAAATGCCTTTGTTCGCTCCCCACCGAAAATGTTTTCCACCTCCATCTGGGTAAGGTGCTACACTTTTTGCTTCAATCGTTGAAAGTAGCAGCTTTTTTGCTTCTCCTGTTCTATCCACTTCCTCAAGCACGGAAATCCTTCCTTCACCGTTGATGGCTTGAAACCATGGGCGACGGTGTGGACGGCGGGTGGAAAAGTAACTTCACAAGAGCGGTAAAAGCGAGGAAATCTTCTCCTAAATGTGTGTCAAATCCCTGTTGCAAAAGTAAATCTCCGGCAGTTCCGTTTCGGCAGACGAGTAAGGCCAGAATGGCCATGAAAATTCCGGATGGTGGCGGTGATGATGGTGTTTCTGGGAGGCAGTGCGACGCGGTATGCGCATTACTGGGGCAGCATTTCATCACTTCATTACCTTCATTTAATGCTGATACTTCTGAAGCTCTTACCAGGGATCAGGGAGCGGATTTGAGTGAAAATTTATTCCGGCGGCGTTTGAAGTAGGATTTTTTCCCGAATCTAAAGCTGAATATGGCGCTGAAATCTTTAATCCACCTAAGACCTATGGTGGCGACAACTTAAAAAAAACTCAATTTTATAAATATGTACATTTTTTTTCATCTGAATCACAAACATAACCATTAGCAACAGCGTTATTTAAGAAAATTTCAATTGTCTGTTTGAATGGAAAACAATGTTCCAATAGGTACAAAACTTAAACAGTCGAAATCTTATCAAAACTTGGAAGTACCAGCTTTATGATGTAGTTGCATTCTTAAAACTCGCTTGTGCACCCACAACTCGGATAAGAATATCATCCCTGTCCATTGCCATGCTGGCTGGCAAGGAAGTTACTTCCACCATAAATCTCGATCCATTTCACGCCCAGTCACCGGAGTTTACTTTATTAAAGAGTGTAGCTTTTCCAGAGACCGTAGAGACAAGGTAGGATCCAAGCAAAATCCGTACGTCGGTCGGTCGATGGCTGCATAGCACGCAAAAAGACCAAGGAGTCACCAAGCGTTACTTATAATGATAAAAGGTTAATATCGTGTATTATTTATTGTCAACGCTGCTGCTCCTTCTGCTGCATTCTGTCCTGTCTCCCGTGCTTTCAGCATTCTGTGGGGAGGCAAGAAGGCGAGATGCTCACGGGCATCCTCCACTGCACTGTGGCACCAGAATTACGAGAGGGCAAATGTTTTATCACGCAGCCAGACACAAAGGGCGAAACTCATCCGACCGCTTAAATAAGATGTGTAATTCGTCTTGGGTGGGTAGTTTATATTGTTATTAAATAAAAATAGATTTCTTCTGTGCTTTAAGGAGGATGGGGAAAAAAGGATATATCTTCACAGTCAATGTGGCTTCGTGAACACAGAATTTCCGGAAGTAGCCATTATACCACGGCATTTATATACTCATTATGGCAACGAATAGAGCAATAATAACAGAAGGAACCGTTGGCTCGGAATCATTAGACTGTCTGTGGATGGTGAAGTATGGATCTTAATGATGCCTTCTTTACGACTCTTGACGGAGCCATCGAAATTCAGATGATGACTGCACAGTATCAGCTTTATTAGATTGCAAGACAAACGCATTTTAATATTGTTTTTCCGTACAAGAGAAATGTACGCAAGGCGGTCTTCTACTTCTTCTACTTTATGGCTCTACGTCCCTGTGGCATCCTGAGAAGAGTGTCCGAGAGACCACAAACAGTTTGGGTCGAGGACCGAAGAGATGACGGAAGCGAGTGCACATGGATTGTGAAAAGAAGTGTGTTTTGTAGTGATTGAGCTTGATGATTTGAAGCTAGTTTATATTATAGAGTCAGAATATCACATTGGCGATCCTGCCATGATATTTGCAATAGTTTTATGGTGCGAAAATATATAAAAAAAAGTTGAAATTGAAAAATTAAAGCATTTTTGTTGTGGTTAAAGCGAGTCCCGCGAAAGGTGTCAGCTTGGCAGAGGGTGTGATGAGTGAGTTCTTCATGCGGCGTGGTTGCCAGAAATAATAATTTTCCTACTGAGTGAAAAGAAATGCTTGCGCAGAGTTTAGCTCATTGCCAAGTGTTTTGAATGTTGCGTCGGGTGAAGCCCATGGCCAACATATGTATTGCGTCGAGTATAGCTCATGGCCAATACAGTGAAAACAGAAAAATCAATGCTTGCGTAGAGTTTCAGCTCATTACCAAGCATTTAAAATGTTACGTCGGGTCAAGCCCATGGCCAACATATTCATTGCGCCGAGTGAAGCTCATGGCCAATGCAGTAGTGCAGAAAACTCATGCTAGCTCATTTGCAAGCAGTTTTGAACTACGAGTTGGAAGAAAACCAAGTGTATTATGTCGAATATAGCTCATGACCATATAAATAAAAAAAAAAAGTTTGCGTAGAGTTTCAGCTCATTGCCAAGCTTTGTAGAGTTGAGCCGGGCTTAGCCCAAGGCCAAGATCAGCTTAATACTCAGCTCAAAGCCAGTGGAATAAGCGATAAAAAAAAGTTATCTAGTATTTTCACAGCTTGGACTAAAAATGAACAAAAAACATTATTAAATTAATATAATGGGTATGTAGCTTACGATATGTCATGAAAAGACAATTTTAGTGTAGAAAGGAGTATTGTTTTGAGAAAAAATGGTCTCAAACCAAAAACACAAGCTATTTGCATTTTATGCAGAGTATCATTCAAGTTTTTGTTTTTCAAATTTTGCAAATTAATGTAGTAGAAATTTTCTTGGCAGCACTGTTTTAGAAAACGTGGCCCAACGGCACAAATGAATGATGTTTGAATCGAAGCTTCGCGTTCTTTTTTGCTTCATTCTATTTATGCATTGATATGTGTGCGGCGAGTTTGCAACGGTTTGAGGTGAGTCTGCAAGTCAGCGACGACTAACGGCAGCATCACGCGCATGCGCACGCTAAAACAAATCAACTCTCAAGTACGGGTCTGTTCCATTATGCGATTAGCTGGTTAATTATTTGTGAATGATTGCATGATTGTTTTTGCAGTTTGAAAAAAAATGAAAAATGATTTTGTCCTCACATATGAGAGACAAATTTCAGAATATATTTTTAAAAAAATACGCAAAAACTTGTTTGCTCAAATATTGGTACTACAAACTTCACACGATAGATTTTGAGGTGTGAGACGCCTGGTACTCACGATGTTTTGGATCGAGGCTGATTGTGATTGGTTGTAAACATAAAAATGTGTTGTGTTGTTGATGTCGGGGGGAGGAAGCGCCAGTCACTCAGCTGACGATCTGCCCGCTGGAGTTAGGTCAGTTAGGTTGCTGCGAACTACAGTCCTCTTCTTCTTCTCGCCGTGATGAGCATTGAAACTATGCTCCCATGTGTTGAAAGATAGGATGCCGATGCAGGATGGTAACATCGTATTGGTGGGATGGAGATGTCATTTTCTAGACTGAAGTGCGGTAGATGCAGTATTTACCTATTTGCTTGGGTAAAAATTGCGAGCGCGCAAATAGGGTATTGGTTCCCTTATTAACCATGTGGCTCCCATTTTCATCCTACGAAAAACAAGGGATTGGAGCGCTGTTTGTTTTGTTTTTTTATTTTTGTATTTTTTGTTAGAAGTGAGCACCCATGTAAACACAAAGAACGGAATCAATCGGATAGGATGAATATGGGAGCGTGAGATTACTGATGGCACACATACCCTAGCACTTTTCAAATTCAGCGGACGGTTTTTGTTACTTACCTAAATACTTGCATTTTTTTTAATAAACTCGCATGGGAATATTTGGTTGTCGACAGGAACGTTTATTTGCAAAATTATGTATAGAAAAAAATAATAGACGAACAAAGCTATGCTTAAATTACAGTTACTCTAAATTTCATCGGAGGTCGTATAATAACATAGTAGAATAAGCAAATTGAAGTGACAAGATACCAATTCGATTTTACATATGTACGCTATTTAATATTTAAAGCGATATGTTAAGTTCCGAAATATGTAAAACTTTTTGAAACGCAGTGTACCCTATGTCAAATGGAATAGTTTTTCTAGAAACTTTGTTTTTTTAGGGATTAATAATTTCAATTGCTGGTAACATATCAACTGTAATGTATTTCTCAAAATATTTTATGTGTTTAGATATTCTAAAAAAAATACACCTGAATTTTTTTTTTTCGATAGTATTTCTTTTATGATGAGATTTGGTTTGTGGAAACTTATCAACTTATACGATTCTGTTTAAGTGACCTTTTTCACTTGAGTGTTAAATGCCCCACAAAATGAAAACGTTTGCGTGTACGTGACAGGAGATTGATAGATTTCCCATGGGAAAACATTTAAATAAAAACGCAAACCTCGACGTAGCGGACGCTATATGTTCCTGGCTCTACGGCTTTGACCAGCAGTAGATTTTTTGTCTTCATTCGGAGGCAATGTAAAACAAAATGTGTCGGAGATTCAATGAAACAACCATGATTTCTTAATAGTTCCATTATATTATTATTTCAATAAATGGGCTTTGCATAGAACGACTAATTTTAGATTTCCAAATGGAAGGAAGGACAAGGAAGGAAAATTAAAGCAGACCACAGATCACTGTCAACATTTTTGTGGGAAAGAAAAGGGTGAGATGATTAAGGATTTCAAACGTCAGCTTGCAAAGCCACATATATAGGTAGCCTGGGGGGCAACATAGGAGAAGTAAATAGATTAAATATTTGAAAATTACAATAAATCGGCGTCGAATTATCACAGTCATGGATAGTCACATTTATAAACATATTAACGGATGAATTACATAATTATACATAGAAGAGGTAATAGTTAGAATGATTTCTAAGATTGCCTGAAATATTTTAGTATTATGGTAGTTTTATTGAAAGATCTGCGTAGTTATCCCTAGTATTCATACATTCTTGCAAGGGGAGGATGTGGCATCCTGAGAAGAGTGTCCGAGAGACCACAATTAGTTTGGGTCGAGGACCGAAGAGATGACGGAAGCGAGTGCACATGGATTGTGAAAAGAAGTGTGTTTTGTAGTGATTGAGCTTGATGATTTGAAGCTAGTTTATATTATAGAGTCAGAATATCACAGTCGCCACTGGGACTTGGCCTGCTCACCTCAACTAAGTGTTCTTTGAGCACTTCCACAGTTATTAATTGAAGGGCTTTCTTTGCCTGCCATTGCATGAATTTGTATATTGTGAGGCAAGGACAATGATACACTATGCCCAGGGAGTCGAGAAAATTCTCTCGATTGGAACGGGAATCGAACCTGCCGTCTCCGGATTGGCGATCCATAGCCTTAACCATTAGGCTAACTGGAGACCCGTCATTATACTTCGAATGCACGTAACTTTTCTATCTCATTCCGGCTTCGACATAGATTGATATCCATGAGAACCGATTAACGATGAATTAGGAGTTTACCGTTTGAAGGTTCATAAAAAATGCGGGAGTTTAACCCTCCGTAGCTCGCGTGGTTCGCCACCACCGCCACCACCACGCTAATGCTGAGTACAACGTGCTACAACTGCGCGATCACTTGAGGGTTGATTGGAGGATCCATGAAGCGGAAGCGGTGACCATCAAAGTCGTAGCCAGCTTTTCGGCAAAAGGAGGGGGGAGGTGTTTAGTAGGTGAGCACCCTAAGAAAGTTTATACCTGAGCATTTATAACTAAACGCAACATGGTGAAATTGAATATAACAACATTATATTCTAAAAGCATTATTTAACCATTCAGCAGTCACGTTGTTGTATTTTGTACACTACGTTGAAAAAACCTCGCCTGTTCCACACAAATCAACGTGGTTTTGGTAGCGGTAGCCATTGTGCATGTACTCATCAGAGCATAATCACATAGAAATCTCAATTGACGTATTCCTGAAAAGAACTTTGGAAAAATTCATGAAGGTATTCTCGTAATAGCCTCAAAACTATCACTCGAGGAACCCCTCGAGATATCTCTGTAAGAATTTTTGGAGTGAACCCCTGGATAAATTCTTGGACAATTTCCTACAGAATTCTCAAACAATGGAATCCTTGAAAAAATCCTCGAATTCGCCTGAAAAAGTTGCTGGACGAATTGCTGGAATGTGTTCAAAAATAAACGTCTGGTAGAATTTTAGAAGGAATACCTAGAGGTGCATTCCCAAAAGAAATTTTTCGAGGAAGCCCTGGGAGAATTCCGAAAATGTTTACCCTGGGTGGATTCCAACCGGATCATCTGAAGAAACATTCCTTGAGGATTTGTTGTAAGGATTTCTTATGGAATTCCTGTAAACACCTGAAGAAACTGCTGAAAGGATTCCAGTTGGAATGCTTGGAAAATTTTAGGCAACATCTTGCAGAAATCCCTACCCAAATTTTGAAAGGTTTAAGGTAAAATACCAGAAGTAATCCTAGGATAAGTCCTCAAACAATCATTAGAGACGTGTATTCTTTATGGAATTTCTGAAGAAATCCCTTGGCAAATTTTAGGCAGAATTCCTGAAGGACTTTCTTAGGAAAAATCCCTGAAAAAACTCCTAGAGGAATCTCTGGAAGAGTTTCTGAAATAAATAGATAACTACTTGAAGGATTTTCGGAGAAAATAAAAATCTCAACATATATTCCTGAAAAAATCGCGGGACGAATTTCTGAAGAAATTCCTTTGCAGGAACTGCAGGAGGTATTCTTAAAGAAATTCATGGATGTTCAGGTACAAATCCGTGGATGAACCTCTAAAGGATTTTTTGGAGAAAATTGTAAAAGAATTCCTGGATGACTTCTAGGAAAATCTCCCGGTATTCATGAAGTGGAGTTTCTTGAAGAATTCCTGGGAAAGTCTCTGGAAGAATTCTTGAAGGAATCCTTTGAGGAATTCCTGAATACATTACCAAGGAAATTCTTGGAGAAATCCTAGAAACAATTCATGAAGGAATCTGTGGAAGGATTCTTAGAAGAATTTCTAGAGAAATTCATGGTGGAATTCCTGATAGATTCTCGGAGGAAAACCCTGAAGAAATCTTTGGAGAATTCATGGATAAATTGCAGGAGGAATTTCTGGATAAACTCCTGCAGAAATTCCTGGAAGAATCACTGAAGCAATTCCCAGAGGAATCTCAGGAGGAATTTCTGGAGAAATCCCTGAAGGAGACATTCTTAGATGAATATCTGGAGGAATCCCTGGAGGAGTTCCTGTAAGAATCACAGGAAAAATTCTTACAGGAATTCCTGGAAGAATTTTTGGAGGAATCCTTGGAGGATTTCTTGGAGACATTTCTGAAGGAATTGCAGTAGGAATTTTTGAATGAATTACATGAGGAATTTCTGGAGGAGTGCCTGGAGGAATGCCTGGAGGAATTCCTGGAAAGATTCTTGGGAGAGTTCCTGGAGGAATGCCTGGAATAATTCATTAATGATTTAATGGAAAAATTGCTGTAGGAATTTCTGAAGGATTTCGTGCCTGAAGGAATTCTTGGAGGAATCCCTAGATTCCTGGATAATATCCTGGAGGAATTGCTGTAGGAATTTTTGAACAAATTCCAAACGGAATTCCTGGAGGAGTTCTTGGAAGAATTGTTGGAGGAACTCCTGGAGGAACTCCTGGAGGAACTTCTGGAGGAACTCCTGGAGGAACTCCTGGAGGAACTTCTAGAGGAACTCCTGGAGGAACTCCTGGAGGAACTCCTGGAGGAACTCCTGGAGGAACTCCTGGAGGAACTCCTGGAGGAACTCCTGGAGGAACTCCTGGAGGAACTCCTGGAGGAACTCCTGGAGGAACTCCTGGTGGTACTTTGGAGAAACTCATGGAGGAATTCCTGAAGGAATGTTTAAAGAAATTCCTGAAGGATTTCTTGGATGAGTCCCTGGAGGAGTTCCAGTACGAAATCCTAGAGAAATGTCTGGAAGAATTCATGAAGAGATTCCTGGAGAAATTTCTGGAAGAATTGCAGTAGGAATTTCTGAAAAATCGTGGAGCAATTCATGGGTTATTTTCTAGAGAAATTCTCGGAGTAATTCGTGGAAATGTCACTAGGAGAATTCTCGGATGAAATGTATAGAGGATTTTTTGGGAACCCCTGCAGGAGCTGCTGGAGGAGTGCCTGGAGTCATTCCTGGAGGAATGTCTGAGAGAATTCTTCAAGGATTTCCTGTATGAATTCCTGGAGGAACCCCTGGAGGAATTCAAAATTCCGGGAGGAATTTCTGAAGGAATCCCTGAAGCAGTTTTTGGAGGAATCTCTGGAATAGAAATTTCAGGAGATCCCTAGAAAAATTCCTAGAAAATTCCTTAAAACAGCTTGAGGATTTTTTTTTGTGATTTTTGAAAAAAAAAATGATTATTATGAATAATATCCTAAATTATAAAAGTAGTTTAAGGGAGATTTTCGAGGCAGTTCAGGAAGTTTCAGAGCATGTTCGACGAGATTCAGAGCGTTAAAAAGCATTACTGAGGACTTTTCGGGGGCTTCGGAGCCTTGCAGGTACATTACATGGGGTCTGAGGGGTTTTAAGGGGGATTTTATAGGCATTTCAGGAAGTTTTATAGCATTTTCGGTGAGATTCAGAAGCACTATGGAAGCGTTACAGATGATTTTTCGGGGGTTTCGGAGCCTCTCTGGATGCATTTCAGGAAGTTTCAGAGGATTCCGGGAGACTCCATCATATTTTTTTTAAAACGCCTTTAAATGCCCTTTGATTTAAAGGTATTCTTGGAACCCCCTTATACAACCCTGACCTAAAATGACTAGAAACGCCCCTAAAACCTCCCTAATTTCATTGAAACGCCCTTGAAAGCATCATATTCAATTTGAAATGCCTCTGAATCCCCTTTGAGACGTCTGCAATAGGGTCCAGAAACCGCTGAAACGCACCTGAAAGCCCCTTGAAACGCCCTGAACTGCTATCAAACGCCCCTAAAACCTCTAGGAACGCCCTTAAAATGTTCCTGAAACACCCTGAAAATCTCTCAAACGGCACTGAAATGACTCTAAAATACCTTGCTACGTCCTTCAAACCCCTTGCAACGCCTTTTCAAGGCTCTTCAGATTCTTTGAATTGCCCTTAAGGCCCCTTGAAACGTTCCTGAAACCCCCTCAATACTATTGAAATGCCCCTGAATTCCCCTGATTCCCCTGATCTGGTGAACTAGATTCCATCATTAAAGCCTAAACTTAATTTATGCATAAATTTCCCTCTTTTTATGCCGTTTTTAATTTAAGCACATTTTTAAATTATGCAGTCTCAGTCATGTACATAAAACGAGGTTCCAGTGTACAAGAGATGTTAAGGCTCCTTAAGGAACCCTTTGAGATATGGAATTAAAATTTTGAGCTATAGAAATCATTTTCTAATGGAGAAATGATTTATGAAATATTGAATAGTCTTGTGTTTCCCAATTTTGCTCCTCTTTAAAAATTTCCTTAGATTTCCTTTTGACAACCGACCTCCCCCCCTCCTCCATTCCTTTTGCCTTGTGCCCAATGAAAGCCCCCGGAAACTGTTTATGCCACCTTATTCCCATGAAACCATATAATTAACCTAGTTACCTTCTCTTTCAAACTTCTTGAGGTTTAATTTGGCATAAACACTTCTCCTCCTTGGCTCCTGTTTATTCCTTTACAACTTTGAGACCATCTCTTGTCCTCTTTTTATCAGATACCCCACACTTATAACCTCTTAATTCATTTCTTGTCCCCTTTTTTCATCTCGCCCTTTTACTCCCTATAATTCGTTTTAACACATTCAATTGCTGTTTTCAGTTGGCTAATAAATTATTGTGCAATCAGATTTAGTACTGTTTTTTATTATCATTGTTCCGTTTCTTTAACGCCCTAGAAACTACGAGTAGTTAGTTTCATTCCAGTAAACTCATTCTAAGCTCCATAGTCAGAATTTCCTTAAGTTTTAAATTTAAGAAACATAAAACCGATATTCAATTTCAAGCTTTACATCGCCACATGCACTTTAATACCCATAAAAGCTCAATTCATAAGAATGTAGTATTTATAGCAAAGTTCATCCACCGAAAGTTAACCGGCGGTATTTGGTAGAGCTTTCGCTTTTCCGTGGAAGTTCCCTTTTTATTCCTCAAGTGTGTCGCCCCTCGTCAGCTTTAAGGTTTCATCGCTTGTTGTAGCATTCAACACTTTACTCTTCAAACATGTCGACCTATTTGTACGTATTTGCTCGCATATGTTCTAACCACAGTTTTGATTACAAGAATCAACTGTTTTGTTTGTACATATTGTTGTGCAAATAACATCTCCGATTCGCCCAGGACCGTGTGACATAGTGTTATATTGAAACAACGTGAGCAAGTTTGTTTGTAGAAATAATTTAATCTACAGTATTTACAAAAGAAGAAAAAATAACTTAGCTCTTCAAGTCGAATCTGACAACGTTTGGTTTTTGGAAAATAGTTTCTAGATGGGTAACGACGACTACCACGCTCTATTCTAACTAGCACATGAGTTTGAAATTATTTTACTCGAATGGAGAATAAGTAGGTGTTTGCTTCTTTCAGTGCGCTTCTTAGTTTATGCACGACTTATGGATTAGCGGCTAAAAACAATTCTAAATAAAACGTTGAATCTCTTTCGTATAGTTTCCATGGATTGTTTCTACGGCTATCACTAGAACATTACGGTTTACAAACTATCTTAATAAGGTATTCGCGGTCTCACATCGCTCAATCGTTGCGCACTCAAGTATGACTATCTCATGCCATAGCGAATCGATCGCACCAAACCTAGTCTCTTCTCTGGTCAGTTATACTACTCTTCTACGTGTTATTTTGGATTTGGAAGATGATCGAGAATCTTATGACTAAACTAGGGGTCTCATCAAATGGTCAACCTCAAGGACTGCACCGACAGACGCAACAGGAAGGAAACAGGAACCAATCCATGAAGATACCCTTGCAATCGTTGTCCGGATCGTAGGCCAGTAACCGGTGCCATTTGTACTTCTGCTCGCAGCCGCAGTCCCCCGAGCAGCGAGATGTTTGTGTTTTTCTGGAAGTAATACAAATTAAATTGGAAAATCAATTTCACAATGATTTCAAGTGATTGTTTCAAGGCTTGTTCCAAGAAATGCTTCAGGAATTTCTCTCACGATTCCATCAAATTTTTTTACAGATACTTTTGCAAAGATGCATCGATGAATTCTCATTGAAATTTTCACATGGTGATTCCAGCATGCACACCTCCAGAGATTCATTCAAGAATTCCACATTCCTCCGGTGATTTCTCCTGAGATATCTTTAGAGGTTCTTCCAGTGCTTTATTCGAGGATATCTTCAGGAATTTCCCCAAGTATTCTCACAGAGACTTCAAAGATCTTTTCTAGGATTTCTCCATATATTTCTTCAAGAATTCCACAAAAGATTGTTCCAATAATACCATCTGGAATTATTTGACGTATTTCTGCAGTGAATTTCTTCCAGGAATTATTTCAATAAATTGAACAAAAGATTATTAAACATTTTGTACAAACAATCCTTTGGGAGACCATTTAAAGATGACATGGGCTTTCTTCTGGGATTCCTCCTGGAGTTTCTCCAGGAATTTCTTCATGGATTCCTTCAGGAGTTCCTCCACGAACTCTTCTTAGAATTTCTTCATGATTTCTCCAGAAATTCTTCCATAAATTCTCTAGGAATTCCTCCGGCATTTCTTCCAAGAATTCCTCTAGGAATTCCTGCAGGGATTCCTCTATGACTTGCTCTAGGGATTTCTACGAGATGTTCTCCAAGGACTCCTCCAGGAATTTCTCTAGAGATTCCTCTAGGAATTCCTCAGGAGATTCTTGAAGGAGCCCCTCTAGAGATTCCCTCAGGAGTTCCTCCAGTAATTCCTTCAGATATTTTTCTAAGGACTCATCCAGAGATTCCTTCAGGAATTGCTCCAGGGATTCCTCTGGAAATTTATGCAGGGATTTCTCCAGGAGTTCCTCCCGGGATTCCTCAAAGAATTCCTCCAGAGATTCTTCCAAGAATTACTCCAGCAATTTCTACGGGAATTCTTTCAGGAATTCTCCCAGGGAGCCTTCTGGAAATTTATGCAGGAATTTCTCCAAAAATTCCTTTGGAAGTTCCTACAGGAATTCATCTAAAGTTTACTCTAATGATTCCTCCAGGAATTCTTTCAGGAATTGTCCCAGGGATTCTTCTGGAAATTTCTGCGGGAATTTCTTCAAAAATTCCACTGTAGATTCCGCCAGGGACTTCTCCAGGAATTCTTTTCAGAATATCTCCTGGGTTTAGTCCAAAAATTTCTCCAAAAATTTCTTAAGGAATTTATCCAGGGATTCCTCTGGAAATTTATACAGGGACACCTCCAAGAGTTCCTCCCGGGATTCCTTCAAGAATTCCTACAAAGATTCTTTCAAGAATTACTCCAAGAATTTCTACAGGAATTGCTACAAGGACATCTATAGGAATTCCTTCTCGGCTTCCTTCCGTCACGTATTCCTCCAGATATTTATCTATGGATTCCTCCAGAGATTCTTTCAGGAATTCTCCCAGGGATTCTTCTGTTAATTTATGCAGGAATTTTTCCAGAAATTCCATTGGCAGCTGCTACAGGAATTCATCCAAAGATTTCTCTAGGGATTCCTCCAGAAATTGTTTCAGGAATTCTCCCAGGGATTCTTCTGGAAATTCATGCAGGAATTTCTTCAGAAATTCCACTGGAGATTCCGCCAGGGACTTCTCCAGGAATTATTTCCAGAATATGTCCTGGATTTAGCCCAAACATTTCTCCGAAAACTCCTTCAGAAATTTATCCGGAATTTCTGGAGACTCTATGAGTTCTTGGAATTCTTTTGGACATTTCTACAGCAATTTCTCTAGGATTTTTCCAAAAAAGTTCAAGTATTTTTTCTGGGATTCCCCCATGAATTTCTCCTGGGATTTATCCAGGAACTCCTCCATAGAATCTTCCAAAAATTACTCCAGAAATTTATAGAAGAACACCCAATGGAATGGCTACCTTCAGGGATTCTTGCATACATACCTTCAGGAGTTCCTCCAGGAATTGCTCAATGGATTTCTCTAGAGATTCTCCCATGGAATGCTGCTCCTCTAGGCATCCCTCCATTCATTCCAAAAATTTCTTAAGGAACTCCTCCAGCAACGCTTCATGAATTCCTCCTGGAATTGCATCAGGAATTTTTCCAAGAATTGATTCAAGAATTTTTCCTGGAACTTATTCAGGAATTTCGCCTGGGATTCTTACAGGCACTTTTCTAGGGATTATTCTAGAAATATCTTCAAGCATTCCTCCTGCAATTCTTCCTGACATTCCTCCAGGCATCCCTCCAGGAATTGTTCCATGCATTCAAGTAAAGCGACAAGTGGATAAATGCATGTAAACTTCCCAGCGATAATTATTACAAAATCCTTCTGAAGCGATAGATTTCGTAGAAATATATCAAGCCGGCTTTGCCGATGGCCCGGTTGATAGCCAACTTGAACTTCAATGTTCGACAAATTCTAAAAAAAAACCTAGCTATCGAACGGATGTAACAACAACAAGTGAAAAAAAAGTGACACAGGACAATTGCGTTGGTAGCAATATTGCGATGGATGGATTGAGGTGGTGGAAGAGTTCCCCAGGTAACAATTTGAAGCTGTGCAAACGTATTTATGGCAAAAGGTCGAAAGACAAAATGTCGAAGGACAGAAGGCCGAATTGACAAAAGGTCGAAGGGACAACATGATAGGGAAGAACAGCTTTTGAATAAAAGAAGGCAAAATTTCTGATTTAAATATAAGTACCTATCTAAAGAGTCAATAATTGTTTCAAGAAGAAAACTTGGAAGAACAATCTATAAATTCAAGAAGGAAAAATTCCAAAATAAAATATCAAACTGAATTACCATCAAATACTACATAAGTGCAACTTGCAAGAACAACCTTTAAACAAAAAAAAAGCCTTATATGGAAATAATAGTGGCTGAAATGCATTTGATTTCTACGACAGCACTACAGTGTTTCCCTTAATGGTCAACAAAAAAGACTCTAAAACGAAGTTTTTAGATTGAAGTCAAATTTACTTATTGTGTTCAAAAATTGAAATTAAACACACACATACACACACACACACACACACACACACACACACACACACACACACACACACACACACACACACACACACACACACACACACACACACACACACACACACACACACACACACACACACACACACACACACATACACTTGATTTACAAAACTGCACTTAACTTTTGATAGGAGAAAAAGACATCTCTAATTTTTGATATGTTGTGTATACATGTTTTAGCTTTCAATTGATGCAAAAATTTTGAAAATCGGTGGTTGCCAACATAGTGAAAAAAACGTTTTGGTATAAAAATACAAGATGACAGCCAAAATCAATATGGCCAACCCAGCTTTTAATAACTGAAAATAGTAGCTCTATTTTTCCTCTTTTCAACAACATTTCGTTTTGAGGGGTTTTATTTAGAAATTTTCGAGTTAGAACGGTTTGAATGAGCCCCCTTTTTTCAAAATTGAGAGGTCTGTAAAAATTGTTTTGGCTCTCACTAACGAGAGGTCCATCAATTTGAGTAACCATATGTGTTTTCCTTACTTTTTCGGCAAAGACTTTCAGAAAATCGCCATCTTAAGCAATTTTAAAGACAAGGTGGGCCGGTCTCAGCGAGAATTTCTCACATACAATTTCATAAGCTTGTTTTTCATCGCGACTTTCAATTCACAAAAACATCCTGATGACGTGACCCGTCCACCGTAGCCTCCCGATTTTCGCGGTATGGTGGTTGGTTCTCTCAGCTGCTGATGCAGCTCGTGGTTCATTCGCCTTCTCCAAGTCCCGTCTTCCATCTGCACTCCGCCGTAGATGGTACGCAACACTTTCCGTTTGAAAACTCCAAGGGCGCGTTGGTCCTCTGCACGTAGGGTCCATGTTTCGTGCACATAGAGGACGACCGGTCTAATCAGCATTGGTTAACTTCGTATTACGGCGAACTTTATTCGATCGTAGAGTTCTGCGGAGTCCAAAGTAAGCACGATTTCCTGCCACAATGCGCCTCTGAATTTCTCTGCTGGTGTTGTTGTCGGCGGTCACCAGTGAGCTCAAGTACACGAATTCTTCAACCGCCACGATTTCATCACCGTCGATATAACTTCGGGATGGCGGGCGCGCTGATTCCTCTCTGGAGCCTTTTGCCATCATGTACTTTGCCTTCGACACATTAATAACTAATCCGATTCGCCTGGCTTCACTCTTTAGTCAGATGTACGTTTCCGCCATCGTCTCAAATTTTCGAGCAGTAACATCAGTATAATCAGCGAAACCAAGCAGATAAACGGACTTCGTGAAAATCATACCACTCGTGTTTATCCCCACTCTCCTTATTGTACCTTCTAACGCAATGTTGAACAGCAAACACAAAATACCATCTTCGCACATTACTCGATCCATCGTCGCCCTGATCAATCGTATCAGTTTATCCGGGAATCCGTATTCGTGCTTAATCTCCCATAGCTGGTCTCGATCGATTGTATCATACGCCGATTTGAAATCGATGAACAAGTGATGTGTGGGCACGTTGTATTCGCGGCATTTTTGCAACAACTGACGCATGGTTAGCATCTGGTCCGTTGTAGCGCGTTCACCCATGAATCCAGCCTGATATTGCCCCACAACTCTCTTGCAATCGATGATAGACGGCGGCACAACATTTGAGAGAGTACCTTGTAGGCAGCGCTCAGTAGTGTGATCGCGCGCAATCCAACTTGTCGCCCTTTTTGTAGATGGGACACACGATACCTTCCATCCATTCCTCCGATAATACTTCCTCCTCCCAAATCTTGGTAATGACCCAGTGTAGTCAGTGCTTCTCCACCGTATTTTAGTAGCTCGCTTGGTAGTTGATCTGCTCCAGCGGCTTTGTTGTTTTTCAACCGGCTAACCTCCTCTTTAATCTCTTGAAGGTTAGGGGCTGGAAATCTTTCGTCCTGCGCACGTACTCCTAGATCTGTTACCACGCCAGCTTCGGTGCTTACAACGTTGCCATTGAGGAGCTCATCGTAATGCTGCCGCCACCTTTCGACCACCTCACGCTCGCTCGTGAGAATATTCCCGTGAATATCTCGGCACATGTCGGCTTGTGGCACAAAGCCTCAGCGCGAGCGGTTCAGCTTCTCGTAGAACTTTCGTGTGTCCTTAGCGCGGTACAGCTCTTCCTTCGCTTCGCGATCTCGTTATTCCTGCTGGCGCTTCTTCATCCGGAAGACTGAGTTCTGCCTGTTCAGTGCCTGTCTGTAAAATGCCTCTTTCGCTCTAGTACGGTATTGCAGCATTCTCGCCCATGCTGCATTCTTCTCGTTTTTCAACTGTTCACAATCGCCGTCGTACTAGTCGTTTCTGTGACTCGGAGTCGCGAAGCCTAGTGCTGTAGCCGAGGTACTACCTATGGCGGATCGGATGTCCCTCCAGCCATCTTCAAGTGCAGCTGCGCCAAGCTGCTCTTCCGTTGGTAGGGCCACTGCTAACTGCTGCGCGTAGTCTTGAGCCACTTCTACGTTACGAAGTTGCTCGATGTTGAGCCGCGGCGTTCGACTTTGACGCGTGGTGATAACTGTCGAAAGTTTTGAGCGCATGCATACAGCGACTAAGTAGTGATCCGAATCTATATTCGTACTGCGTATGTGCGCACATTGGTTATATCCGAGAAGAATTTACCGTCGTTTAGAACGTGGTAGATTTGGTTTTCGGTTTGATGGTCGGATGATCTCCAGGGTGATCTTCGGACTACCATACCACGGGAGGCTGCAAAGTTTACGCATCGCTGGCCGTTATCATTCGATACGGCGTGCAGGCTGTTTCGCCCGATTACCGGTCTGTATATTTCCTCCCTTCCTGACATGTCGCCGACAACGATTTTCACGTCACGCGGCGAGCAACCATCGTATGTTTGCTCTAACTGCGCGTAGAACGCTTCTTTCTCGTCATCAGGTCTCCCTTCGTGTGGGCAGTGGACGTTGATGCTGATGTAGTTGAAGAAACGGCCCTTAACTCTCAATATGCACATCCTTGTGTTGATCGTCTGCCACCCGATCACACGTTATCGCATCTTGCCCAACGCTATAAATCCTGTTCCCAATTCATTGGTCGTGCCATAGCTTTGGTAGAAGGTAGCCGCTCGATGCCCGCTTTTCCACACTTTCTGTCCAGTCCAACAAAGTTCCTGCAACGCCACTATGTCGAAGTTGCGGGGATGTAGTTCGTCGTAAATTATCCTGTCACATCCTGCGAAACCAAGTGATTTGCAATTCCATGTTACAAGTTTCCAATTGTAGTCCTTATTTCGTCGCGTGGGTCTTTGCCGATTGTATCGAGTCGTATTTTCTCAACGGTGATTTTTACGGGCGGCTTATTGGGCCTACGCCAACACTCCTGTCTCGCCATCGTGGCGCGGCGATCGTGCCAGAACTGCAGTTCTGTTTAACGTCCCAACCAACACTGGGACGACCACGCTGATGGGGCTACCACCTGGGCGTAGTGCAGCGTTTCTTACACAGCCGCTGGATGCCAGAAAGACTCTGTTTGAGCCGCAACTCCTTGGTGAACAGACGCTCGGGTCGTACCTCCTCAATCTAGCTGAAGTCAGAAGGACAACAGTGCCCAGGCTGCACTACCAGCTAAGCACACAACTCTTAGCTGGCGGTCTTTGTCATCGCTTGACCCGTGGAAGCATCAGGTAGGAACTTGTGAGGACCAGAGCTATGTTGGACGCTCTCCTTATCGACTCACCGTTTTGCAGCCTATAAATTAATCTATGGGAATAACTTGGACTTGCAATCAGACCTCCTGTTTTATGGTAACTCATTTTACATCTACACCACACCGGGCCCCCACCGGATCTCCCCTTACGAGCTTTACTACACCAAATACTTACGAACAAACCTCCTGGTGGATTGCCTGCTCGAAATGCTGCGTATTGACAATGGCACGTACTTTTCCCGCAGAATTGGAGGCCCAATACGGGGTGACGATTTCGATCTTTGATTCGCATGCGTCCACCCTGAAATAAAAAATAAAAACATCGGTAAATCATCCTAACTGAATGGTATCATCTCCCTCTCACCTTCCGGTGCTTTCTCCACTGCTATCCGGCGACGAACCTTGCCTCCTGTTTCCATTCCCATTACCATTCCCATTACTGTTGCTACCATTGGAACCGCTTCCTCCTGCTCCTCCTCCTCCACCGCCACCATTACCGCGCCCATTCGAACTCTGCCGTTTGTCCCGTAACCGTCCGAAGTACGAATCACCACTGCCGCCAAAAGACGACACCGGATCGTTCAACGATCCCGGCACTCCGTAGAGATCCATCAGCTCCGGCAGTATCGTGAAGTCGTCGTCCATCCCCTGGACGTGCCGCTTCCTTTTCCGGTTCGTTTGCAGCGGTGGATATCTCGAAGACATCTCGAAGTCCCCGTACATCCGCTTCATTAGGGCCTTGTTCTCGTCGATGAACGTTTCGATTTTGTCTCTGGAAATAGTTTTGGGATTGGGTAGGATATGGTTAGTAGATTGTTTCATTACAACTCATCAAGAGATTCTTCTTCGAGTAAAACGGCCTACAAGTGGCATGTACTTGTACTACAACTCTAATGTTCATTTGCCTATTAACGACGGTATCCAATCGCTTCCAACATTCAACGGTGGAACAAAGTGAAAGAAGCCAAGCAATCAACGACCTTGCCATTCTATTTAGTCGGAAGAAGTATAGCTTTGCAACGGCCACCCATTCAGCCAAAGGTGACGGTTTGTGTTGGATTGTCACCACCATTGATGATGGTGTGTGCTGCTGGTGACAACGACCGGCGACGACACCGGGGGAGATTGAGAGATCAAGTTTGAGTGGGACAAGATGATTACTTTTAAATGTCGAAAGAATGTCGTTTGTCTCTTTGGAGGAGGGTCGGTACAGATCAATGTTGATTGTTAATCGAAAGAGAATAGTCTCGACAAAGCTATGGTCGCGCAGGTATTCAGCAAGACACTGCTGAGAGTGTTCTATTACTTACATTGGATAACTATTGCCAGCCGTCGGGCAGAACAGCTGATGGTTCTTCTTAACACAAGGAACACCTTTGATCACATCTCCCCGCACGTTGAGACCAAGCGCTACTGATAGGGCCGTCCACCAGATCTGCAAAAGAGAAGCATAAAAGCAAACTCAAATCATTAGCTGCACATTAATATGGGTCGCAACAAATCGATCGCTATAAACTCCCTGCCTCTTAATCGAAACCCGAACCAATATACTCCCGAAACGTGACACAACAGCTGAATCATCAACGGGCTACCGTTTTGGAACGTGCAGAATTCACGCGAGGCGGCTCGTTTGATCGGATTCCTTGGAAGTGCCAAAATAATGTCTCTGAATGCGCGAAAGTCGTGTCACGTTCCATCGCTTGACGTGACAGTTTACGATAACATAAATAAAAAAGCAGTTTCAACCGACGACGTCGTCGTTGTCGTTAGCTCGTCCATTTGAATGACAAAATCAAGTCACGCCGATTGATCTGCACGACCTGTGATCTATGGTACCTGAACACTTCTCAGAAGATCCAACTTTCGTTGGACTTTGCTAGGCTCTCCTATATCTTAATATTCGTTGCTGTGTATCCTACATAAAAATCGTCCAGATGTGACTCGATTGGTAGGTATAGCCAGGTGAAGTAGGTGCGTCCACTTTTGCGCATTAAAATTCACACCCAGTGCCATACATTTGCGGCAACAACGGTATGAGAACAGTTGACAAATTGATTTATTTTGCTATCCTTGCGGTTCGGTTGGATTAGAATGGGAAAACGAGCGATACTTTTCCGTTCTTTGAACGGGAGCAAACCTTGCTAGAATTACGTCATCGGGTTCGAAACATTTGGTAGTCATTGCCTTTCAAATCGGTTGGTTTCTTCTTCAAAATAATATAACTCGAAAGCGGTTTGTTGGATTGATACGATGTTTTCGAAGATGTTTGAGCATATTTAAGGATGAAAAATAAAAATTCAAGAAAAATACAGTTAAAAGTATATGATTATCTTGGACCACTTGGCAAATTTTAAGGATGGAAGTCAGCTTTCCATAGAAACATATTAAAAAACCTTAAATAATCCATCTGGCGGTGATGGCGCCGTATCGTTTATCTAGCTTTTGATATAGAACAATCTTGAGTTTTGAGCCGCCATTTTGGATTTAAGTCCGACAGCTTGGAAATTCTGGTCGCCATTTTTGGACTCCAGCCTTCTTTCCCATACCAGATATTAAATGGTTTCAGAGCCCAAAACTCCATTAAACAGCCACCACTTTGAATTTTGAGACGACATCTTGGATATTCTGGTTGCTATTTTTGAACTCCGGTCGTCTTCCTCATACCAAATATACCCATATGTGTAGCGGACCTGATGTGATGGTTTGAACACTTGACAAACTCACAAAAACTCACGCCTTCGGAAGGAAAGTAAAGTGTGGGTCCCTAGATGAAGTAGCATAGGGCTAAAAATCTCGTTAATACAGATAAAAAAATATACCCATATTGAACGGTTGATGAGCCAAAACCTCCCTTAAACAGCCGCCATCTTGAAATTTACGCCGCCATCTTGAATTAGAGACGCCATATTGGATATTTTGGTCGCCATCTTGGATATTTTGTTCGTCATGGCCTAAAACTCCATTAAACAGTCGCCATCTTGAATTTTTAGACGCCATCTCGGATAGTTTGGCCGCCATCTTGGATATTTTAATCGTTATTTTTGGACTTCAGACATCTTTCCAATATCAAATATACACATATTGCATGGTTTTAGAGCCTAAATCACCATCTTGAAAGTTGAACCGCCATTTTGGATATTCTGGTTGCCATTTATGGACTACCATACCATACCAAATATACCCATATTTCTTGGTTTTAGATCCTAGAACTCCATTAAACATTCGCCATCTAGAATTTGGAGCCGCCATCTTGGATTTTAAACCGTCATCTTGGATATTCTGGTCGCCATTTTTGGACTCCAGACATCTTTCTCATACCAAACATACCCATATTGCATGGTTTTAGAGCCTAAAATAGAGCCTAAAACTCTATTGAACAGCAACCATCTTGAGTTTGGAGACGCCATCTTGAATTTCGGGGCGACATCGTGGAATTTCTAGTCTACAGTGTTCATTTCCACATAAAATTCGTCATCCATGCTAAATGTTTTTTTAGACAGACACGGACACGTTCAATGCTTCCAGTGAGCTATTTGCTCTTTGAAGGAAGCACGACACTAGACAACGGACTAGCATGCAACGCCCAGTGGCACAGCCGAAAACTTTTCCTGACAGCTGCGGCGGGAATCGAACCCGCGCTCCTTAGCACGATGCGACTAAAGGCTTGGTGACCTTAGCCACACGACCACGAAGCCAATGTTACAAAAATCGCCAAAATTTGATATGTCGCATGATGGGGTTTGGTTGAGTTTTATATACGGCCAGTTACACCGGTGCTGGTCCGGATCACTGAAACGCCCATAGGTCCGGAACGCTTTGACCGATCGGAATCATTTTAACAATGCTGTAAAATGCCGGTTCGATTCGAGCTATAATCCGAAAAATCGGCCAATGGGAAGTGCCTTTAAAATGAGTGAACTTTTTTTGCGCACGGACATGCTCACACATACATACACACATACAGACATCATCTCAATTCGTCGAACTGAGTTGATTGGTATATGTGACTTGACCCTCCGAGCCTTCTATCAAAAATTCGTTTTTTGAGTGAACATATAGCCTTTCAGTACACGAGAAAGGCAAAAAACGAAAAGCAAGGCTTTTGAAATTTTAATTAAATGACAGCTAACATACATACATCCTCAATGAATATTACTCCCAGTGCCTTTTTTTTATTTTTAGAAGTCCTAATTATCATCAAACATCTTTGAAGGCATCATTTAAATCCAACAATCCATTTTCGGGTTATATTTTTAAGAAAAATATTTAAAGGTTTTTTCATACTCCCTTTTTAAAAGTAAGGTGAAGAATATCACAAAACAAATAACACGAAAAACATTTTCAGATGTTTGCTTCCATCCATGAGCAAAATTTCAATTGAGTTAAAAAAGGTTGCGTCTTAGCGGTTCGTGCGTTGAACTAGAAATACTCTACATATTCTAGTAATTTAATACTAAAACTCGGCGCTTCGCTACATCGGCAATTATTTTTGCAGTGATCGATTTTTGATAATGCATGTCATCGTTCAGTGAAATAAATTATGAGGCTTCAAAGAACCTCATGCGGTTCAGAAGGTGCCATGAGGTCTCAGGGGCGTTCAAAGACCCAGGAGATTTCAAAGACCTGTGAACGGTTTCACAAGGAGTTTCAATGGGTTTCAGGAGGTATCTCACGGACGTTTCAGGGGATCTCAGTGGCGTTGCAGAGGCCTTTAGGGCATTTCAGAGGGGTTCAGGGTCGCCAAAGTAAACCGTGCCTTCTTCTGTAGCTGTTATCCGCCTCCACGGTGGCCGATCGAGCGATTCACGCAGATTCTGGACTGTATGACGTGCTAACAGGGCGAGGGACGGTGTTAATAGCGGGTGACTTTAATGCCTGGGCCGTGGAATGGGGAAGCCGTTTCAAGAACCAGCGGTGTCAGATCCTGCTAGCGACACTGACCATACTAGATGTCGATCTGAATAATTCGGTATCACGAGTACCTTTAGTCGGAACGGTGCGAGGTCGATAAGTAACGTTACTTTTTGCAGCCCTGGTTTAAGAAGTAGTTCTAACTGAAAAGTAGACGATAGACGATAGCTACACTCACAGCGACCACCTGGCGGTTCGCTACAGTATCGACTACAGCAGGCAGCGGATAGAGGAAGGGGCGGCTAGACCAAATTCAAGCCCTCGTAAATGGAAGACATCATAAGGGGTATTTAGGGAGCCGCTCCGCCGTGAGCGAAACCTACTTGGTTTAGACGGCGACGAGCTGGTAGCGGTGCTCTCACCTGCGTGTGATGCTACCATGCCTAGGCGAGTCCACCCTAGAAATGGGAGGCCATCGGCTTTCTGGTGGACCGGCGCGATTGCGGACCTGCGCCGCGCCTGCCTACGGGCTAGGCGGCGGTTGCAGCGAGCACGATCTGAGGAAGAGCAAAACGAATGGCGGGTGGTGTTCGTCACTGCAAAATTCGCGATATTATTGCCAGAGGCGGGGAAACCACCCAGAGACTCGTTTGCATATTGACCAATATGCTTGATCGACACGGCGGGGAAGGTGTTCGAAAAGATCATCCTCAATAGAATGTTGAGGCACATCGTGGAATTGATTTCTCGAATAGCCAGTACGGCTTCCGGAAGGGGAGGGCGACCGTAGACGCTATCCTGTTGGTTACAAAAACCGCCGAGATAGCGTTCCAGCGTAAAAGAACCCCTTCTGTGCAGTAGTGATTCAGGATGTAAGTGACGCGTTCAATAACGCCAGTTGGCCGGCTATTGCCAATGCACTCCTGCGTCTAGGGATACCCGTGTACATGTACGAGATTCTCGGAAGTTACTTTCAGAATCGAGTACATATTAGTTTACGACGCATAGGTGGGTTGGAAGTTCTTTTAGATAACCTCAAGAGTCCCTCAAGGTTCCATCCTGGGTTCGGTGTTGTGAAATGTCATGTACAATAAGGTCTTGGGGTTAGAGTTCTCGGTAGATCAGGTATCAGAAGGATGGCTCCAGAGACATCGGATATATCCTCCTTTTGGGACAATTGTGCCATAAAAAACGCCTCTAAAACCCCTACAGAACCTACATGAAATTCACCTAAGAGCCTATGAAGTCCCCTAAAACCTCTGTGAAATCTCCTGAAACGCCCTGAATCGCCCTGAAACACATTGAAACGCATTGAAACACTCTGAAACGCTCCGAAACGCTTCTAAAATACCTATGAAACTTTCATAAAATTTAGCTGAGTGCCTCTGAAGCCCCCTAAAACCCCTGCGAATCCTCCTGAAGCGCCCTGAAACGCGTTGAAACGCCTTAAAACGTTTTGAAACCCCTCTGAAACCCCCATTAAACTCTGTGAAATTCACCTGCGAGGCTCTGAAACCCCCTTAAGGCCCCTTAAACCTCCTGAAACGCATTAAAACGCCCTGAAACGCTTTGAAACGCCTCTTAAACCCTTTTCAAATCTGCGTTAAAATCACCAGAGAGCCTCTGAAACCCCTAAAACCCTCCTGAAATCTCCTGGCCCTGAAACTCTTTAAAACGTCCTGAAACGCCTTAAATCGCTTTAAAACGCTTTGAATCGCTTTGAAACGCCTCTTAAGCCCCTATAAAACCTCCGTGAAAATCACCTGAGAGCCTCTGAAGCCCCCTAAAATCCCTGTGGAACCTCCTGAAATACCCTGAAACGCCCTGAAACGCATCGGAACGCCTTAAAACGCTTTGAAACACCTCTGAAACCCCCATGAAAACTTCGTGAAATTCACCTGCGAGCCCCTTAAGCCCCCTCAAACTCGCCGGAATCCTCCTGAAATGCACTGAAACGCCTTAAAACGCTTTCAATCGCTTTGAAACGCCTCTTAAATCCTATGAAACGCCTCTTAAACCCCTTTAAACGCTGCAAATCACTTTCAAACGCCTCCTAAACCCCTATAAAACCTCCCAGACATTCACCTGCGAGCCTCTGAAGTCCCCTTAAGCCCCCCTTGAATCACCTGAAACACACTGAAACGCATTAAAACGCCATGAAACGCCCTGAAACGCTTTGAAACGCCTTTAACCTTCCGTTAATCGCGCTGTTGTACTTTGTACAACACATGAAAATTATCGACTATTACTTTGAAACCATCTTTTCTATCGATGTCAACCCCAAATGTATTCTACAGGAATCTTATTTGGAATATTATTAGACCTTTTTTGAAAACAGTATAACTCCTTATAATGCGAAAAATTGAAAATCGCAATATGAAGAACGTACTATATTTAAGATAAGATAGACAGTTGAATGTGAATTAGAGTATTACAAAATCTAAATGATCTAGAAATATAGTGTCTTCGGCAAAGTTATATCAAGGGATATCAAGGGCCTTCACGAGGTGATCTGAGAAATTCAAATTTCAACCGATAGACGGCGCTAGTGAGCATGTAATTTTTGTATCCCATATAACTCAGGATCCTGAGTACTTAGAAAAATGGTGTCTTCTGCAAAGTTGTTTAGTAGATCAAACACTAACTGATGAAGACAAGTATGATGTGGAATTCCACATCCAGGTGGCGCAAGTGAGTACTCAAATATTATAACTCATATATCTCGAGATCCTGATTACTTAGAAAGAGCAAAGTTCAGCAAAGTTGTTTAGTAGATCGAACACTAACTGATGGAGAGCCGTATGATTTGAAACTCCACATCTAGGTGGCGCCAGTGGGTATTCAAATTTTATAACTCATATGTCTCAGGACCCTGATTACTTAGAAAGATGGTGTCTTCTGAAAAGTTGTTTAGTAGATCAAACACTAACTGACAAAGACAAATATGACGTGCAATTTCATATCCAGATGGCACTAGTGAGCATTCCCATTTTATACCTCATATATCTCAAGATCCTGATTACTTAGAAAGATGATGTCTTCGACATTGTTGTTTGATGGATAAAGGATGGATGTACTTATCCCGTGACATTGACAACCTTGAGATAGAGTATATTGAAATACGACGGTCAGATATTGAATATTTTACTAAGCGCTTTAACTTCATGTAAAATTAATCAATCATGTGCAAATTTAAACAAATTATAATCAACTAGTTGTGTAATTTTCAAATTTTGAAAACTTTCGGAAGCATAAAAATTTACAGCTCGTTGATTTTTTTTCTAGATGAATAATAACACGTTCATGCTTTTGCAAATTTACAACTAGCGTCTTCTGGTGGCAGAAGCACGAATCAAATGGTCAATCAACTGAAAACCCTTGATCTGCCAACCAACCTTGCCAAAGATATCAACTTCCCAGGTAATCAGACTCGGAGATATATAAGATATAAAATTTGCATACTCATTAGCACCATTTACTGGCGAAATATTGATTTCAACGACCCCCAACTTTGCCGAAACCACCATCTCTTTTCTAGTAACCAGGATCCTGAGAACTATTGCATGTACATTTTTTATTTTCACTATCGTCATCTAGTGGTGAAATTCCGATTCAAACGGACAACTATCTGTAAGTTTGCGATCTTTTAGAAGGTCGGCACGAGAGGTAACTTTTCCTCCATTTGGTCTTTGATCTACCAAACAACTTTGCCGAGGACAAAATTTTTCTGAGTAAAGTGGAGCTTCGTGGCCGTTCGGTTAGCGTTACCAAGCGTGAAACCGCACCATGCTATCCACTGGTGCATGTAATGTATGTCGTGTCCATGGTCTAGTGTTAAGTTCTGTTCAGTCTGTACAGTCTCTGGCTGAAGACGGTGCCCCGTGCCTTTTTAATCGGGATCCTGAGCTACATGAGGTTAAAATTTTACATGCTCACTAGCGCCTTCTAGTGGTGGCATTTGAAATCAAACTGTCACTCATCTATAAGCCCTTGATATACCAAACATCTTTGCCGAAGACACTATCTGTCTAAGTAATAAGGGTCCAGAGATATATAATATATAATATTTACGTGCTCACTAGCGCCGCCAAGTGATGAAATTTCAAACTAAACTGCGAATCATCCGTAAGTACTTGACCTACCAAACAACTTTGTCGAAGACACCATCTTTCTGAAGTTATCAGGTTCCCGAGATACATAAGATATAAAGTTTATTTGCTCACTAGCGCCGCCTAGTGGTGGAATTTCCAATTAAACGGCCAATAATATGTAAGCTGTTTACCTACCAAACAACTTTGCCGAAGACACCATCTTTCTAAGACATCAGGATCCTGAGATATAAGATATAACATGAAATTGCTCACTAGCGCCGCCTAGTGGACGTTTTACGAATCAACTTTGTCAGCATCAAGTAGTCCATGAAGGTTACAACAACTTTGCCAAAGACAGTCTTCCTCTAAACAATCACGATCCTTAGATATTTCAGAATGTATGGGTGTTGTACAAAGTACAACGCGCGACTGCTCGCGTTACAAAAATTGGCGCGAGTACTGAAAGGTTAAAACCTGAGACGAGACTCGCGAAGACGGTCTTCTTTTTCTCCACTTTGTTATTTTTTTCTTCTTCCTATCTGTGTTGACATTATGTTTTGGGCTGGTGGTTCAAACACGTACGTGACCGCATCACCTCACATGCAGTGTGACTGAATCCCATTCACGCACAAAATCATGTTGAGGTGAAATTTTGCATCGCCAACAATCGCCAAGCAAAGTTATCATTGGAATATTTTGTTTTCAATTTATTTTTGACAGTACAGGAGAAGAAAACGCTGCTCGGAGTGAATTTTGTCTTCAGAATTTATCTCGGATAGCAATACTTTACTCGTTTTAGGTAACGTAATCAAACGGGCTACAACTGACAGCTCAGTTGGGCTGCACTTGACGTTGCTTTTTTTCCTCTTCGCGAGTCTCGTCTCAGGTTAAAACCCCTTTTTAACCTCCGTCAAATTACCCTGCGACCCTCTGAAGGTACCCTTAAACCTCCTGAAACCACCTGAAAGGCCATGTAACGCCATGAAACACATTGAGACACCTTGAAGTGCTTTGAAACGATTCTGAAACCCCCATGAAACCTCCGTGGAATCTCCGTGAAACTCACCTAAGAGTTTCTGAAGTCCCACAAAACCTCTCTGAAACCTCCTGAAATGCCTCTGAAACATTAAATCCATGTGAAATGTACCTGAAAGTCTCTGAAGCCCCCTATAAGCCCTCTGAAACCTCCTGAAACGCCTGGAAATGCCTCTGATACTTGGGCGTGATGATCGACGATAAGCTCACCTTTGGTAGCCACGTCAAACACGCCTATAAATGTGATGTTGAGCAAATAAATGTATGTATGTATGGTAAGTCAGTGAGAAACCTGGAATAACCTGCATGATACCACTGGATTGAGGAAAAATTACCCAATCTTCTCGAGCATTGAAACATGGAATCCTAAAATGAAATCCTAAAATAATAGAAAGGAATCTAGACAATTCTCTCTCTATTCTTTTTCAAAACTGTAAAGGTGCATCTAGATATTAAGCGTAAGCTCTTAAGACGTTGTCTGGTTCATTGAACTTTTGATTTGAATATTGTTTGAAGAATCAAAACAACATTCCACAACACGAAGAACATCCATTTTGACAACAGATAAACCTGTTTAGATGTCTCATAGCGATCAACGTAGCATCCAATCAGTCACCTCCAAACTTCGCTATCCAACACCTTCGCATGTTTTGATTTTTGCCTAATGTATATTTCAGAAAGTTTTCTCGATGCTTCTTGCAACCGAACTAAACTAGGCATCGATCAGCTACAACAGTTGATCAGCGTTGGAGTCAGACATCCATTTGCTTTCGGCTCCAAGGTGGGGGAGTTGATCGTCCGTTGTTGTTGGTCGGAAGCCCAAATATCACCGAAGCAGTGTGAATGCGATTAAAATGTCAATGAACGCTGTCTGGCCGCTGGTTGTGTCAGGCCTGGTTAAGTGTCTTGCTGTGCCAAAAGTATGATTAATGAACTTCTGATATGGGGTCCCGAGTACGGAAGAATGAGACAATTGGAACTTCTGGTTCTGTTTCAATTTTACGTAAGAAGTTTAGGAAAATAGAAATCAGAAACCAGAAAGTTTTCAATTCAAACATGAACTTGATCGAAGTGCAATGTTGTCCTAGTATGTCCTTCTAATCGGGAGCGCATTTGGGAACTCGGTCCACAACACGAGAAGACGATTAGCATACCCTGGTGGTGTGTTTCTTCTTAGGTGCTAATTCTATGCGAAAGGTCAGGTACGACTTGAAAACATATGTGAGACATGAAACTGGTTGTGCTGTGATGTCATGAGGAAAAAAGTTAATTAATATCAATCAACATGTTCGAAACGACCGCATTCGAACTGGAACATCCCCACCGTTGCATAAGAGAACTTTTCGGTGTGAATGCCAACTCGAGAGAGAAATATTAATCACCCCTTACGAGTCGCGCCCCATTCGAATGCGACCGGCCAAGCTTACCCACCACCATCGCACCGTCACTACTGACTGCTGTGACAGATTTAAATATGCCAATTTTTTATGCAAATCAACTGCGCTGCGGCGCGTCAAGAATGATTATTGCGATGCCGACTGAACTTCAACTGACGTTGAAATTAATCAGCTGGAATTTCACCCGCGCGCGAAGCGAAGTGCTCCGGTCCGATCAGAATCGGTTTTGGTTCCTGAAACCGGTTGTCCAAGTTTTTCGAGCGGATTGGCGGAGAATTGGACAGAAGTCTTCAACCCATTCAGCTGGGGACAGCTCAAACACCACCAAAACGGGTCAAAGTTAAAGAACAAGCGCTAGCTGGCTGCTCATGAATGGATAATGATGACAACCGTAGAACGCGATGAACATGATGAACTGATGAAATCACCCGCTAAGAATTCCAACAGTTTTTTTTAGTCGTACACAAATGTCAGTCTGTTTAGGATGTTGCGTTGAATGGAATCCGGATTCAGTAAAGAACATCGTTCTCTCGTCTATTCACGGATGTTGTTGATCCGTTGGTGCATGGTGAACAATAGATCTTACGAACGCCAGCAAAGGACTCCGACTAATACTTGACATCCTACTACACTGCAATGATTCTCTTCGCCGATTTTATCTTCGGATTATTGCGGGAAATATGATGGGTGGAGCGGACCTAGTGTGTTGGTTAGAAAACTTGACTATCACGCCGAGAACCTGGGATGGAATCCCACTCCCGATAAAAAAATGTGAGTTCTTCCTTCGGAAGGGAAGTAAAGCATGGGTCCCGAGATGAAACTAGCCTAGGGCTAAAAATCTCGTTAATACAGATAAAAAAAAAATATGATGGGTATTCAAACAATCTATCTGTGTTAATCGCGAGATATTGTACACTAGAAAATGTAATGATGGTAACTGTGGCTCAGGGAGCGTTTATATGAAAGAGCAGAGTGAAGTTACAGGGGATCATAAGTGGTTTAAGGGAATGTACCAGGAGATCGCAGAAGTGTTTCAGGCGGCCCCAGCGGGTTTCAAAGGGTTACCTGAAGGTCCCAGGGACGTTTCAGTATAAGGGGTACCATGAGATCTCAGTGGCATTTCAAGGATGAGGTCCTAGGAGATCTCAGGGGCGTTTTAGGCAGTCCGAGCCAGTTTCGAAGGGGTGTTTCAAGGGAGTCTGATGGGGTTTCAAGGGCGTTCATGGAGGTCTCAATGGGTTGCAAGAGGGTACCAGGAGATCTCAGAGTTGTAAGTGGTACCTGGAGGTGTCAGGGGTGTTCCGAAGGGTTTTCAGAGGCATTAAAAGGGGTCCGATGGTCTTTCAGGGGCGTTTCAGGAGGTCCTAGGATGGTTTCAGGTGGTTTCTGAGGCACTTCAAGGCGTCTCAGGGGTTTCCAGAGGAGTTCCAAGTCTCAGGACTGTTTCAAAGGTATTTCAGGGAGTTTCAGGGGGTACCAGAAGATCTTTGAGGCATTTCAAAATGGTATCAAGGGGTTTTAGATGTACTTAAAGGTCTCAGGTGCGTTTAATGTGGTCTCTGGGTCGTAACAGAGGGCTTAAGACAGTTTCAGGGGAATCAAAGGGGGTCTACAGGGTTGCAGGGGGTCTTAGGGAAATTCTAGGGGTCTTAGGAACTTTTCAAAGAGTCTCAGGGAGTTCCATGGGACTTCAGAGGCGTTCTAAAGAGGTACCAGGAGACTCTGGGGCGTTCCAAGGGGGTCCTAGGTGGTTTGAGGGGTACAACGAGATCTCAGGGGCGGTTAAAGGGGTCTCAGATTCGTCTTAGGGGTATTTCAGGGAGTCTCATGGGCGTTTGAGGGAGTTACACGGAGTACCATGAGATCTCAGGGGCGCTTCAATGAAGACCCAAGGGATCTCAGGATTGTCTCAAGGAAATCCCAGGGGGTTCAGGGGGTACCAGGACCAGGGGGTCAGGATCGCTTCTGACATCTCCTGCTACTCTCCTGAAACCTTTTTTTTTCTTAAGGACAGACTTGTTAGAATCCCAAAATGGACGCCGATTTTGGCACCTACTTACGATTTCGAGGGCACAAACCTCTTTGTAAACTAAACTAGCGCATCTGAGCTTCTCATTTTAAGCTTATTACAAGTGAGCAAGAACAGAATAATGAAATGCACTGTAATTTGAAGCTTGCTTCTTGAGATTTGCGCGTCTGAATTTCTGATGCACTGTTGAAGCGGTATTTTAAGACGTTTGTCCTTAACCCGGGGGGTTGGGAAATCTGCTCAACAGACTACTTTCTCCTCGACCTAATGAACATTTCCATGGTCGCCAAACTCTACGTATCTCCGGAACCACCATGAAGATATTGCTTCACAGAGGGGCTTGTGTACATTGCACCCTCAAGGTTAGCTGCGTAGTCCACCACGGTAGCATGCTGGCGCTTAGCCAGTTTCCCGGGTGGTCCTCACCACTCCCTTTGTCCTCGAAAGGTGGGCAGGATAAACCCCAAGTCCACACCCAACTATTTTGCAAGCATCAATAACTGATGCCTACGTACAACCCGATCGGACTTGCTGTATGCAAGGACTTCCTCTCCACGACCACTTAATCGCTGTAGTAAGGGTTGATTTCGACCGCAGGGCACCGGTATGATCTACGAAGCCGGCTCCGAACCCCTGGACCATTTCTTACATCGCGTCTCCGAGTCCACGCGTCACCTCCTCTGTAGCTCCAATGTGGGTGATAGCCGTTGAAACGGCATTCCAGCCAAACTCATCCCTACACATTCTCTGGACAAGATTTTCCGGAGTTGTGTCCTCTCCGCATGTGGCAAGCATGCGGCTACGCATTGTGCGAAAACGTGGGCACACGAACAAAACGTGTTCCGCCGTTTCCTCAAAACCAGCCGGAAGCAACCATGGCCTGAAATGAGCTGAATCACGTGGAATGTTACTTTCCCATGGCGCTTGTTAATTTAACTATCTACCCTCGGGATGACCCTATGGGTCGACCTTCCTTTGGTGGAACTGTCCCACGCACGCTGCCATTTGACCATGGAGGCCATCCTGGCAGTCCTGCGTATACCTCTTGTGCCGCGTATTTCGAAGCACTCCATGTCCTCTCTGATAAAAATGCCGATAGGTACCATACCAATGATGCAAATATAATAGGTTGACAAACAGTCAAAATTTGAGAATGTTTGATGCACTCTATTAAAAGTTACAAAATATTGAACTTTTTTTGTGAGAGAAAAAAAAATGTCTATCTCAAACATTTTGGCCACCCCCTGTATGTCTCGAATCGAAAAAAACATCATGACACTAATAATGGTTCTTTATAACTAAATTTAACATCACTTACCGGTATCTGGACGAACGTCCCATTGCTGACTTGAGGATATGCAAATAATGGCACGACAGGAACTGTTCCATTCTTGAGAAAAATTGGACCCTGGATGGGTGTTACCGTTGGCATACGAGAGTTTTTCCGATCTGCAAAGAAAAAAAAAAACAATAAATAACAAGGTGAGAAATCCCATTCGTTTCAACAAGGGAGACAAGAAAGCATCCGTGTGTGTCATATGGGGTTTTACCGCAATCGTCAGCCCATGTTCGCAAGTGCGATCTGTCGTTGTTTACAGTCGGTACACTATATCAGTACTTTCCAGTACATAAAGCCATATGGGGTGCTTCCCCCTCGGGAGAGATGCATCTCCACAGGCTCGAGCACCCCAAGCTTGTCCACACTTGGCATTTCTAATTACGGTAATCAATGCACCCATTTGGCTGCGATTAATTTCTCATGATACGGTGCGAAAAAAGTGTTCTCGAGGAACGTGCTTCGCACACACGCTGTTGTGTCATCCCGGCTCGCTAAGTGGATGAGCTCCGAAAGGCATCAATGCTTGTGAACTTCTAGGGGGAAAAATAATCAATGAAATAAATTTGCCTTCTTTGATTCCAAGAAGTTGCTTACATGCACTTTGCGTAGTTTTCCAGATGGATAAACTCAACGAATGGGAACGAAGTTCACAGTTGCAACACTGAAGTTGAATGTTATAAACCCTAAGGCTTTGTTCTTACAACAATCAAGAAACGACTGATCATCAACAAAGAGGGACTCCCTCCGCCCGCGTTCATATTTTGTCACCCTTGCAAATATGATCGATGATGTTGCTAACTCCCTCTCGAATCCTATTCATCCAATTTCCACGAATTAAAACGCCCTGCCTCCCATCCATCAGTCGTCATCCTATATGCAAACATAATCGTGTGCAGCCAAACAATTTGCATACAATGCCACTGTGTAGTTAGTTGTCGTGCCCAGTCGGTTTGATTTGGCACGTAGCACGCGCACTATGATCGTGCAACCGGTCACTCAAGTGACCATTAACGACCAATAAATTATCATACCGCGTGCGAATACTAAAACCCCAGAGACAGAAAAAAAAAGTTTGATCGATTGTCCTCGAAGGTCCAGACACGCACCGTCATCACCATCAGAGTCATCAGAGTGAAAACCAGTCAATAGGTCACAAATTGGTCGACCGACAGACAGCCTGTTTCGCAAAACTCACGAAATGAAAATAAAAGTTGATGCGTTTGGTATGTATGTACAGCTACTGCGCGGGACGTTTCAATCGCATTGTGATGACGAGTTTCAGCGAAGTCTTATCGGACAGTTGTATCAGTAAATAATGCTTTCAATTGAGAAATGCACAACAGTTGGTTAGGCTAAGTGAATTGATGCCAAATGTCTAGATATTGATGGAAGAATTCAAGTAAATCCACAAATGTTATTCACTCTATGCATTTTTTGCATAACTTCTCTGAAATGAGAAACATCTTGCTAAGGACCATTTTCGAAGGGTTCTAGTCAGGTCTGTTCAATGTGGAACCAGTTCCAGGGATCTCGGAATGTGGTCAATGAATTGTGTAACGACAATAAATATTACTGTGAAGTTTATTCCGAAAGTGGGCCGTGCGTCGTATGAAGAAGCAAAGAGTTTCAGACTTATCAGTTTGACCTCTTTTCTTCTGAAATGCTTAGAACGCATTGTAGTTCATCACATCCGTGATGTTCATCTGGCCAACGTGCCTCTTCATGTGAACCAACATGCCTACCAATCTGGTAAGTCCACTGTGACTCTTTACACAAGGTTGTTTACGATATCGAGAAAGCATTCGCTCAAAAGCAATCGTGTTTGGGTGTTTTCTTAGATATCGAGGGTGCCTTTGACAATGTGCCTTTCGATGCCATATTGGAAGCCGCACGGAGTCATAGTGTATCTCCAATGATTTCCAATTGGATTCATCAAATGCTCAATAACCGATATCTCTTCTCGACATTGCGTCTAGCAGGGATTAGAAAATTGAGTGTTTGTGGATGCCCCCAAGGGGAAGTCTTGTCACCGGAATCTCGTAGCAGATACGCTATTGAGGCAACTCAATAATAGCGGTTTTCCTACTTATGGTTTTGCCGACGACTACCTAGCATTATTAGTTGGTATGTGTATAACCACCCTTTTCGACCTGATGCAAAGCGCCCTTCAGGTAGTTGAGGTTTGGTGTCGCCAATATGGCCTTTCGGTTAATCCGAGTAAAACATCTATTGTTCTTTTTACGGAAAGGCAAAACCGGAATGGCGTTCGACCTTTGCGTCTCTTTGATTCTGAAATCGATGTGACTGAACAGGTAAAGTACGTTGGAGTCATTCTTGATTCCAAGCTTTCCTGGACCCCTCACATTGAGTTCAGAATCAAGAAAGCTTGTATGGCCTTCGGGCAATGCCGGCGAACCTTTGGTACAACTTGGGGTCTAAAACCCAAGTATATCAAATGGATCTACACAACTGTTGTTCGGCCCATATTGGCCTATGGATGTCTTGTGTGGTGGCAAAAGGGCGAAATGAGAACGATCCAATCAAAGCTAGGCCATCTCCAAAGGATGTGCTTAATGGCGATGTCTGGATCGTTCTCTTCAACTCCCACGGCAGCGCTCGAAGTTCTCTTTGACGTTGCTCCACTACACATTCATCTCAAACAAGAAGCACTTTCTTGCACTTACCGTTTACGAGTACTCGGTCTACTAGAGGAAACTCCTGTGAAACGTACATCAACACACACCTCGTTGTTTCCACTTTTGGTGAATTGGGATAAAATTGTCCTTGCTCCAAGTGATCTTACAATTGCTTGTAATTTTCCATATAGGACATTTTCCACGAAATTCCCTTCCCGGGAAGAGTGGACATCTGGATATCTGGAAAAAAGTATTTCAGACGGCATCGTATGTTACACTGATGGCTCCCTTCTCGAAGGTCGAGCAGGTGCTGGTGTTTTTTTCTCGTGAGCTAAGGCAGTATATGTCTTACTCACTTGGTAGAAACTGCACCGTTTTTCAGACCGAAATCTTTGCTCTTATGTGCGGAGTGCAATCAGCACTTCAGCAGCACGTAATGGGCAAAGTAATATACTTCTATTCAGATAGCCAGGCTGCTATTAAAGCACTTGCTTCGGCCAACTCCAGGTCAAAGATAGTTATCGCTTGTCGAACTCAAATCGAGGAGCTGAATTCAGCAAACGCTGTTCATCTTGTATGGGTACCTGGCCATTCTTCCATCGCTGGAAATGAATTGGCTGATGAGTTAGCTCGCACTGGAGCATCGCATGACTTCATTGGCCCTGAGCCAGCTATTCCGATATCGAAGTGTTGGGTAAAGCTTCAGATTCACACCTGGACTGCCACTCAACACAGACAATACTGGAATAGTTTTTAGTCATGTCATCAAACCAAATTGTATTGTACTGAGCCATCTCCAAGGGTGGCGAAGTATCTAACAAATCTGTCAAAGCATAATTGCAGCATTCTGGTCATAATTGCAAGCATTGACTGGCCACTGCCGACTCAGCTATCACATGGCAAATATTCAGCAAGCTGATTCATTTGCATGTGATAGCTGTGAATCCGATTATGGAACTTCGTATCATTTGATATGTAACTGTCCAGTTTTTGCGCAACTGCGTTTCCGAGTATTCGGTAAACACTTATTAAGTGAAACTGACTTCAGAGACCTGAATATTCAGGACAGGATATTCTGTTGTTCTTAACCCGCTGTGGTAAAGAGCTATAGGCTCTCTTTCGCTTTATGCGTTATTACAGTGCCCTTTTCAGGGCGCTGTTTAAACCCATTGTGGTACGCTTATGCGTTAGCATCCTCTTCCAGGGTACTTTTCCTATTTCCCTACCTGTCCTTATCCCCATCCAAATCCTTTTTCCTTCCTTTTCCCTTAGGTAAATGATGAAATAGGCTATTAGGGTAAGAAATCAAACTTTGAACTAGTCAAATTGTAATCTTAATTTGAACCATTTCAAAATTCATTAAAAAGACGTACTTTTCAAGCAAATATTGTCCCGAAAAAGATGTTAAACAGCTTTCCGTAATATAACCTGATAACATTGACTTTAAAAGCATTGAAAAAAAGCGTTTTTGTCATGGAAAACAGGCAATTGAAAAATCACTGTGATTTCACCTATTTCCCCCAAGAGAAAGCACATTTTCGGTGCACTCGTACAGCTCATGCATTGTATCACACGCAATATGTGAACACGTCAAATGAAAGCTTATTTATCGTAGAATCGACCAACCGAATAATATTCCGCATTATTTGTCATTAAATTATCAAGTTTAAGTGATTCTTACTTGGAGAATGTTATCTTAAGTTGAACCATTTGTAATCTAAATTTGAACTAGTAAACGGGGGTGAGCTTCTAGTGTTGGCCTGTAGATTGCGCTAGTGGTTGCTTTGTTTACTCTTGGGGGATGAAAAAATCCAAATTTAGTTTCCAAATTCCTACAGAATTTCGAACATTCTGAGTTGAGATTCCACTGCCTAATGAAAAATAGGTATGAGAATTAGCAGATTCATGTGATTTTTTATTGTTTAGCATGGAATTGGCTGTTTTGTGAGTTGCTCGAGCTGCTGCCGCCAGTAGTTCAAATTTAGATTAAGGACAGACTTGTTAGAATCCCAAAATGGCCGCCACAATGGCCGACTTTGGCACCTACTCACGATTTCGAAAGCACAAATCTCTTCGTAAACAAAACCAGCGCATCTGAGCTTCTCATTTTAAGCTTATTACAAGTGAGCAAGAACGGAATAATGAAATGCACTGTTGTTTGAAGCTTACTTCTTGAGATTTGTGCGTCTGAAGTTCTGATGCACTATTGAAGCGGGATTTCAAGACGTTTGTCCTTAAAATTGGTTCAAATTATGATTACGATGGTTCAAATTAAGATTAAAATCATTGTTGATGAAAAATCAAATATTTCAATGATATTCGGTGCAAATACAAACTTTTTACCATTTAACAGAAAGCTTATACCCGTGGCTTTCATGTACATACGATTTTGCCGTAGTAAATTATTTCCATGTGGGAGAAAATATCACTTAAAATTTGCACTGCTTCAGAAAGCCTCAATTTGGTTCAAATTTTGATTACCTACCCTATTTTGGCGATGGCACAAATGTCTCAAATGGAGGATAACGTGCCTCTGGAGCCGGCCTTCTGATACCTGATAACTGATACCTCCACCAAATGTTCCTATAGAAATTCCATCAAGAATTGCAACAGGAGTTCCGCCGATATTTTTTGCGGGAATTCCACTGAAAATTATACTACAAACTCAAACGAGAGTTCCACTAGTGTTTCCACCAGGAATTCCAGGAATTCCCCGCAGGAGTTCCTCCAGGAAATTCAACGAGAAACTCTTAAGGAACTTCGCCGGTACTTTCGCCGACACTTTCATTAGTTCTGATCGAAAGAGGAGTTCCACCTCAAATTTCTGCATGAGTACCACCGCAATTTCCCACAGGTGTCCCATCAAGAAATCATCTAGTACTTCCAACGAAAATTGCTCTAAAAGAATCATCGGAAATTCCTCTCGGAGTTCATCCGGAAATTCTTCCGCCGGCAATTCCTTTGAAAGTTCCACTGGGAATTGTTCTTGAAGCATTCCCCTCTAGGGGTTCCTCAGAAAAATTCTTTGGCAGTTCCACCGGAAGTGTCTTTAAGAATTCCGAAAAAAAAATTTCTAGGAGTTTCACTATTTTTTTTTTTAGTTTCACAAATTATTTCGCAAGGAGATCTATTAGGAAATCCTCTAGGAGTTCCTCAGGGAATTTCTGTGAGAGTTTCACTTATCCTCCTCTTTTTGGCGTAACGTCCTCACTGGGACAAAGCCTGCTTCTCAGCTTAGTGTTCTATGAGCACTTCCACAGTTATTAACTGAGAGCTTCCTCTGCCAATGACCATTTTGCATGTGTATATCGTGTGGCAGGCACGAAGATACTCTATGCCCAAGGAAGTCAAGGAAATTTCCTTTACGAAAAGATCCTGGACCGACCGGGAATCGAACCCGTCACCCTCAGCATGGTCATGCTGAATACCCGTGCGTTTACCGCCTCGGCTATATGGGCCCCTTATCCTCCTCCGCTAATATCCAGCTATTGTTGTATGGAGCTTACAGAAGGAATTACAGCAGGAATCTCTCTAGGAGTTCCAGCAGGGATTCGTCTGGGAGTTCTAAAGAGAATTTCTCTATGAGTTCCACCAATTATTTCTCAAATTTCCACGGGGAAGTTCAGCAGGAATGCTTGTGGGAATTGTACTACCCAAGAATTCTTCTCCACGCAACATTTTTCCAGAAATTCCTCTAGAAGTTTGGAAGGGAATTTCTCCAGGAATTCTTCCAAGTTTTCCTCAGGGAAATTCTCTAGGAGCTCCCGGGAATTCCTTTTGGAGTTCGACCGGAATTTTCTTAAGCAGTTTCACCAGAAATTGCATTTGAAGTACCAAATAGAATTTCTTAAATAGTTCCACCGATTGTTTATGTAGAAGTTCATCTGGAAAATATGTTATGAGTTCCGCAAGGAATTTCCCCAGTAATTACTTTGAGAGTTCCGCCCTAAATTCCCGCAGAAGTTACATGGGGAATTTAAGTTTAACCATATATTGTTCTAGAAAAGGGGTTCTCAAATTTTACTATCTTGCGACCAACATTTGATCGTAAAGAATTTTGCAACCCACCCCGGGTAGAGGAAAAGAGCTCAATAATAGCATATTTTGATATTGAGATCAAAATGTGATATTGGTTTGATTGATATAAGAGATAAAAGATCTGAAAATAATATCTAAAATTTACTCCTGGAACATCATCAACAGATCATAATTAGATCTTGTAAGATCTAGCCAATAGCAGCAAGCTATTCGTTTGATCTTGAAATATCAAATATTGATATTGTTCAGATGTTCCAGGAACATTTTTCAGATATTATTTTCAGATCTTTTATCTCTTATATCAATCAAACCAATATCACGTTTTGATCGTCTGTATTTCACCTCTACCCGGGACCAGTACGGATTTTCGAAACATTTTGAACTGAATGGTGCACGGTATGTCTGAACTAGCAGATTACAACAATAGAATGTGCATCGGGCTTCTTTCCACAGAATATCAGTATTTATGATATATTATCACATGCGGAAACTTTTAAAATATTTCACTTTTAAAATGTTTCATCATGAAACTTTTCAAATATTTCATTGCATATTTCATAATCACATTTCATGTAATCGCTTAGCCAACTGTTCTGATTGTGAATATACAGTAGAACGGTAGTAATAATCAAATGTTTGGATTTGCTGATTTTTATTATTCTGAACCTTCTGAAACTATTGCTGCAGAAGCTGTCACTAACTTCTGCGTGTAAATCTAACTGAAAGTACAAACTGCAAGCAACAAGTTGAAGTCATGCATTGCAGAATATATGAAAAGATCGGAACTTTCTACAGGATTAACCACCTTCTGATAGTGAACTTATGCAAAACGATTTCGGAACTATGTAATAGATTCCAGAACGCTGATAGTAGCGTCGATATTCAATATATTTCGGACTGAGACTAATGATATAAAAGTTTGAACAGAATTTAAGAGAAACTCCATTTTGAGAAAAGTTCTGCCGATTCTCCAAGAGAATAGATATTCGAAAATCTTAAAAATGCCTACCCATGAAATATGTTATACATTGTGGATGACATTTATCACTATGCCGCCAAAACCTTCGCGACCCGACAAGAATCAGCCCGCGACCGACCAGTATGTCGCTTCTAGTATTTCCGCGGGGAATTCAGCGAGAATCTTTTAGGAGTTACACCGGAAATTGCTTTAGGCAGTGCTGCTGCTCAGTGCTTAAAATGTCATTTCAACAAATCTAATTTCAACCACATCCAGCTCATTTTAGATTTAGAAGCTCAACCTGAGAATATGGTATATGAAAAACTTGTGCGACTAGACCAGTTCTACAAGAAAGTCACGGAAAATCCGCTCTTTTTTGAATATTTAAGATAAATGTCACGGATGTGATTGAATTTAGATATGTCGAAATGACATTTTCAGCACTGCTAGGCAGCATCCATTAAATACGTAACGCTTAATTTTCTGACCCTTCCTCCATGATGGATTCCTGTGTGAAGATCCTAAACGCCAGTAACGCTCGTCCGTATTCTTTTATCTCCCTAGAACGTTACGTAATTTGTGGATGACGCCATAGGAACTTGATCGGGACCACCGTGAATTTCTGAATAAGTTCTAGAGGGAATTTCTGTAGGAGTTTCAATAGGAATTCTTCTAGAAGTTCTACCGAGAATTCCTTTCTCTAGGAGTTCCACCAGGGATTAGTGTAGGAGTTTGAAAAAGAATTTATCTATGAGTTCCGCCAATTATTTCTCAAATTTCCTCGGGAAAATTCGGCAGGAATGCTTGTGGGAATCCCACCGGGAATTCTTCCCGAAGTTTTCCTAAATTTACACATATCTCCGAAAACTCCTCTAGGAGTTTCAAAGGGAATTTGTCCAAGAACTCCTCAAATGATTTCTCCTAGTGTTCCTCAAGAAAATTTCTATGGGAGTTTCAATAGGAATTCTTCTAAAAGTTCTACCGAGAATTCCTCCAAGAGTTTCACAAGAAATTGCCCTAGCAGTTCATTCAGATTTTTTTTTTCAGAGTTGCAACGACAATTTCTCTAGAAGTTCAACCGTGATTTTTTTTTTTTCAGATGTACCACCGCTAGCATTTCTCTAGGAGATCTACCACAAATGATTGTAGCAGTTACACTGGGAACTTTTCTAAAAAATTCACCAGAAGTTCCTCTCGAAATTTCACAAAGTATTGCTCTTCCCGGGAGTTCTACAAGCGTTCTATCGGGAATTCCTTCATGAGTACCACTAGAAATTTCTCTAGAAGGAGTACTCTAATTACTCTAAGAGTTTTACCGTAGATCCGTTTAGTTTGTAACCTTCAACGAAGTTTACACCTTTAATCCTTAATTGCTAGACTTTTGATTCAGGTTTGACATAAAGGAACTAGAAAATGTATTGTTAATAAAATTTAAAAAAAAAAAAGAAAAACGACAGAAGTAGGTGAAAACGTCAAAAGACGAGCTAGTTTGTATAAAGCTTAACTTCGTTCGAATAAAAAAAAACAGCACATGTTGTTCGTTAGAACCGATAGAGCGCTCTAGAGTAGGGAAAAAGACTCTGCTTTTCAACCGGCGACTGCTGAGAAGCTGATGTAACTGATGGAATCGCCAGGCGCGTGTTGATGCGTAAGGCGTGCTGGAAATGGTTTACCGATCAGGGATATAAGCGGGCTTTGCCCCTAGAACAGTCTCTTATTCGTGGCCGGAAAGTTCATCAGAACGGAGTGTTTTTTAAAAGTTATATTTTTAGTGACTCGTTGCATAAAGTCGGTCTGCTAATTGTAAAAGAGTTGTGCCTCGCAGCCGAGCAGCGTTGTCGGATATAGTGAAGAAGGCAAATCAGTTCCTCCAAGCCAATTTCGGGACATACGATCCTAAAGTGTTCTAGATGATTTACACTACCGTCATTAGAAGTTCTGGTGTTCGCACCGCTTTCCAAAGTGCCAGAGTGCCGTCCGTTACCACACGGCTGTATCAAGAGCTCCTGTAATACCGAAGAACCCCAACGACCCCCCCCCCCCCCCTTTTCATTGGATGGGGAACTACGTACCCGGTCAAGCTACGACGAACGCCACAGACGCAGATCGCTACGGTTGCCAAGGATCCGGAAAAGCAGTGAGTCAGAGAAAAAGTGTAGCTAAACCGTTGAATAAAAGAATTTTGTACGTATCGAATTAAATTGTTGGTTTACATGTGCTTAGAGGTGATAAGAGGTGTATCTTATTAGAATGTTGCCATTTCATGCAACGTAAGTATTCCTTAGTGCGATAAGGCCGACCCTGAGAGTTTAATAGTCCGAGGTGAGTTAGTTAAGGGCGTACGGACGTCCACTCCATAGACGTATGGACGTCGCGGGAAGTTTCAAGTTTAACTTCTTCCCCCTGTAAAAGCTCAGCTGCACACATGCTGTGTAAATTCCTCCAAGAGATCCTCTGACAACTCCTTCAGAGCTACGACAGAGAATTTCTATACAGAGTTCCTGTGGATTTTTTTTCTAGAGTTTACAGTTGAAATTGAAGAGAATCAGCTAACACTTATATGTTTTTTTTCGTTTCGGTCTGGGTCTTTGACTCTCCTCATCAGCACCGACGAACCGACGTGACAGTGGTGATTCAAAACTGTCTTCTCCGCTCTATCGAAAACGATCTAAACGGCTCGACGATCAGGATCTAACTATCTAACTTGAACATGATAGAATAAAGATCGTGCAAAACGAGATTAGAGATTTTTAAGCATTGCATTGTGATTTTCGAGCGGTAACAAGAAGCTTCGATTTTGAGTTGGTAATAATTGATTATTCTCTAACTAAAAAGTACGCAACAAATTCAGCTTCCGTTTTGTCTGCAACAAAAATATTTGAGATCATGTCTCTATCTGTTACCAGATGGGGTGTCTTAGGTTGGGATAATGAGTAATCGCCGCGCCTTCTTTGTCGCTTGTTTCGTGCCTCTTTTGTCTGACAATTTTCTTCACTGTTCGTGGGAAGTTATCAATCCGGCTTCATCGACGGCCGGTCGACAACGAACCAGATCTTCACCAGATGGCAAATCCTCCAGAAGTGCCGTGAATACCAGGTCCCAACGCATTACCTGTTCATCGACTTCAAAGCAGCATACGACAGTATCGACCGCGCAGAGCTATGGATAATCATGGACGAAAGCGGCTCTCCTGGAAAGCTGACTAGACTGATTAAAGCAATGATGGGCGGTATGCAAAACTGCGTAAGGGACTCGGGTGAACTATCCAGTTCATTCGAATCTCACCGGGGACTGCGACAAGGTGACGGACTTTTATGCCTACTTTTCAACATCGCTCTGGAAGGAGTGATGTGACGAACCGGGCTCAACAGCCGGGGAACGATGTCCACAAAATCCGGTCAATTTGTGTGCTTTGCGGAAAATAGTGGAATATTACCGCCAGAGCATTTTTAACGGTGGCAGAGCTAAACACCCGCCAGACGCGAAGCAGCAAAGGGCGGTCTGTTGATTAATGCGTCAAAAACAAAGTACATGCTGGTAGGCGAAGCCAAGCACGACTTGGTCCGCCTGGGTAGTTATGTGACGATAGTCGGGAATACCTTCGAGGTAGTGAAGGAATTCGTCTACCTCGGTTCCTCACTGACGGCTGACAACAATGTCAGTCGTGAAATTCGAAGGCGCATCATCAGTGGAAGTCGTGCCTACTACGGGCTCCAGAAGAAGCTGCGGTATAAAAAGATTCACCCATGCACCAAGTGCACCATGTAAAACACGCTAATAAGACCGGTGGTCCTTTACGGACACGAGACATGGACCATGCTCAAGGAGGCCCTTCAAGCACTCGGAGTTTTTGAGCGACACGTGCTAAGAACGATATTCGGCGGTGTGCATGAGAATGACGTGTGGCGGATAAGGATGAACCACGAGCTCGCTGTACCTACGTTACGGCGAACCGAGCATCCAGAAGGCGGCCAAAGCCGGAAGGATACGGTGGGCAGGGTATGTTGCAAGAATGCCGGATAGCAGCCCTGTAAAGTTGGTGTTTGAGATTGATCTGGTTGGCACAACAAGGTATGGAACGCAGAGCACACCGAGGATGCAGAGTATTTGTATCGTACCATAGCTGATTATGTCTTATCTTAAATATGATGTTGAGCAAATAAATGTATGTGTGTGTATGTATGCTTTATTATTGTTGTCACATCCCTTTTCAAATTCATACTACACCAATTTCTCAATTTTGCACCACGCTCACCATAATTTTCCTACCCTAATAATTGTACTATATCGCAACAAAGTTGTTGAAATGAGATGTAGAGCCACTCGTTGAATAATATTCAAGCACTTCCTGACTTGAGAATCCCCCCTCCGATCGATGATTTCCTCTCTAGCCACCACCCCACAGCTTCAATCAGGCTGCTACGTACATATGAACGTACCTTGCATCTCAAATACCAGTTTCATTGAGACGCATGCATCGTCCCATCGTCGTCATCATCGATCAACGACGACGCGTTTGATACTCCCATTACCGGTTTAGATAAGTGCGCCCACCGATCTACCACCCCGATCGACACCCGCCAAGAAGCCGTATGGCACACGCCTCCTTCATTGAACGGCTGCTGCGCTATGGCGTGCCGCCACGGTCGCCTTCAATCGTCTTCTAAGCGAACTTCATTCTACAGCCGCGGCGCGACGGCGAGCCGGGTGATGATAGGCTGTAATTCACGCGCGCGGTACCTAGGTAGCTACCGTATGTGGAATCTGACGGAAATGAGCTTGGAATGCGGTGTGTATGTGATTGATGATTTGATGAGGATCAATGCAGTTACGTCAGGCTATCTAGATGCCTATAAAATACCGCGGATCAAAAATTGAAAGTCAAGGTTGTTTACCGCTACATATCGGAATCAGGTTTGTCAAACTCCCACCTCACCCAGCGAGTGTGATTCATACTCTGTGGCGGGGGTTCTCAACCTTATTCCAAGAGAGAGTTTCGTCTTGGACAAGTCATCTTAATTGCACGTCGGTCTGACAGTATGGGTGACTCGGAAATATAACAGTGCAATGTTCAATTTGCACTTATAACGTTTAGCTAATTATTCAATAACTGCGAAAATCCATCACCTTGAAAAGATAATATTATAGCATTCAGCGCCCAATACTGCGTGAACTACTACCATTAAGAACTGCTATACTTCTCGCGCAAGACAACTGCCTTCCTTTTGCAGCAAGATCGTTTCAAACGCCTTCACCTAACCCAGACTCGACAAAGCTTAGCAACGTTCTCTACAACCACAGACCGGGAACACCCCCAGTTTGTTTTCTTCTAACGACAACGTCTCTACGTTGCATGTATCTATATGCAAATACAATTGCGCACATAGTTAACAAAACGTATTGAAATTCAAATGCATTTACAACTTCCGACAGCCGTAAATTGTGGTTGACATTTGGGCGACGACGACGTAAGTACTTGCGGGAGATAAATCATCTGGTCGATGCCGTTTGTTCTGTCCTCCTAACGACACAGTAGCTCTCGGCTAGACACTTACCTGCCAGGTAAAACGGAGAAAATGTTTTTAAATTGAACTTCAAAGTCACCACTTCAGCACCGCGCGCGCTTCCGACACACACTTTCGAGCAGCAGGTCTAGACTAGGCGGTTGAATCGATCTGAAGCTTATCTCTCGCGAGATGATACTGAGCTCTGACTTCCGAACGGAACGCGGCGGGCTGAGACTATATTTGCTAGCTATAGATGCTACAACGTCGAGAGAGTGCTAATGTATGGTGTCTAATAATTGCAGCATCCAGCTAATTAGTAACCTCGAATCGACTCCCGCTCGAGAGTGCAATACAAACAAACACTATCGGTGATGATGGGAGACGATTCCTAGGAAGAGTTTTTTCTCAGCGGTGCACAGTGGTTGCGAGATTGTCAAAGGCTTTAAAAAATGATGATCATAGACAATTTTATCGACATCGAATTAAAGACAATGATGAACGCTCAGGTAGGCACACAAGAGGGATTCAGACCGACGATTTGAAAGTGCGACGCCCACGTACTGACGAATGAAAACGGAGAACGAATGATCGATTTTGCCATCTCCAAGAACATGGCGAATCGCAGCATCTTCTTCCAACGCGGTACAACCTAGAGCGACGGAAGCAACCACATGTCACCTTAGCATACACGCAGAGTCGCGAAGCAGTGTTGCCAGACGAGAGTGAGCTTGATGTGACCCATCTAGGGGACTGCTGAATTACAGTAAAAATAGCTACTTGAGTAGCTATCAACGACGCAGCCGTGACCACATTGGGCCGAGTGCAGAGCGGTTTTGTAGGAGGAGATAAACGCAGCGTGCACGTTGATGCACAGCGTCGAACGATCGAACAGAAGCGGAAACAATATATCTGCCTCTATTGAGAGAAAAAACACCGTCTGGGAGATGCGAAGTGCGAGACAATAGAACTGCAGTGCATTTCCCAAGAAACACGGCAGTTCTATCAGAAGCAACGGTTTCTAGCCGCGAGCTTTAATCTGCAGTTATAAAGATGTTAGCCTCCAGATGGACGAGCGTGAGTGATTAAAAGGTGGAAGCAGCACATCGATGACCACCTGAATGGTGAGGGAAGCGCAGACATGAAGTACCAAGGCAGCTAAAGAAATGTCTACGTCAGCGCAGCAGGGAGCAGCAACGAACCAACTCCCACGCTGAGAGACGTTAAAAATGGTTTCGGAACTGAACTCAAAGAAGTTGGCTAGCTCCTTGCACCGGCTAATAGTACGGATCTGGGAAACCGAACAGCTACCGGAGAAGTACAAACAAAGAAGGGGTCATATGCCGCATCTTCAAGAAAGCTGACAAGTTGGACTGTGAGAATCTCTGAGCGATCACCATTCTGAATGCCGCCTACAAAGTGTTATCCCTGATAATCTTTCATCGTCGTTCATAGGTGAAGAAGCTACTGACTCAGCAAGTAAATCAAGCCGGTTTCGTCGAAGGCCGATCGATAATGGACCAGATATTTCTCGTATGGCAAATCGTCCGTATATGCCGTGAACATCAGATCCCCATGCTTCATCGATTTAAAGTTATCGGCATTCCCAAGAAGCTTACAAGATTTATAAAAGCAATGATGGACGGCGTGCAAAGTTGCGTGAAAATTTCACATTGCAGTGACTCTAGTCTTAGGCGTCTAAGTACTTGTTACCGTCCGTTGAACTAGTCTGCATACCTATTAAGTCAGTTTCAAAGGGTTTAGTTTTAAGTCAAACATTAGAAAAACATTGCCCAGCTAGAATCTGGACGCAAGGTATAATTTAATTTGTAATTTGTAAGTTTATTTATACGGTAGCCTGTTAGTGTACAAACTTTAAATCAGCTCAAGGAATCGAACATTATAGAAACAAAATACATTTTTAATTTGGAAACTACAGGGAATAGACAAAATGATCGGGACAGGCAAAATTTTCACTTTTCAAAAAATGTTCAACTAGCTATAACTTTTTGGAAAGTGTATCAAATATTCTCAAATTTTTACTGTAAGTTCACCAACTAGTTGCGTATCAGTGGTCCGAGTTTGGGAAAGATCGGGCTATTCTCCATGAAGTTATAAAGATTCTTGAAAAAGGTATAATTATGCGATAGCCAACTTTGAACTCCGGATTCAATGAACCGAATGCAATGAAATTTTGACCATTAATGACTTATATAATGAGCTATGAAAAACGTTTGACTTAAAATTTAAATTTAAATGATTAGATTATTTTTCTAATAAAACACCAACTTATCCAAAATTTCAACATCGTTTCAAAATTCACGATGCAAATTATAGTTCATTTAATTTCCCTCTAATTGACTTATATATAAATGTGTTTTAAAGGAAAGTAACAACATAGCCGCCAATTAATTGAAAAGTTAATGAGATGCATATTAAAAATAGACTAATTTACTGAAAAATCGTGGAATAAATGAAATCGCTATAACTTTTTTTTCTTGTTGAAAATTTTAAGTCTTGTCAATCGTTTTTTAAAGGGTGATACGATCAAAATTTGGTCTCACAATTTGTTTTATAACTTGAGACTGCGTACACCAAAATAGCTAATTTTTGGACCAGTAATGGTACATTATATGTAGCTTATACCATAAAATTTTCATCAAAATCGGTTTAGTATTTGCGGAGATATTGTGAATCCTGAAAACTGCAATTTTAAAATTTTGTACAAAGAGGATTAAAAAATAAGAACACATTTTTACTCTTTTATTTATAGAGCCAGAAATACTGAACCAATTTCAATGAAAATTTTTCTGTATGTAAAGTAAGCATATAAAAATATTGTGTAAAAATTTCATTCAATTTGATTCAGCCGTTACAAAGTTATATTTTTTAAGGTGGTCAAATTTTGTCAAATTTTGTCAAGTCAAGTCTAATTTTGGTTACACAATTTTTTTCATAACTTTAGATTGCGTACACCAAAACAGCTGATTTTTGGATCAGTAATGGTACATTATATGTAGCTTGTACCATAAAATTTTCATCAAAATCGGTCTAGTATTTGCGGAGATATTGTTGAACCCTGAGATCTGCAATTTTAAAATTTTGTGCAAAGAGGATTCACACATTTTTACTGTTTTATTTATAGAGCCAGAGATACTTAACCGATTTCAATGAAAATTTTTCTGTTTGTGAAGTAAGCATATCGAAATGTTGTGTGAAAATTTCATTCAATTTGATCCAGCCGTTACAAAGTTATATTTGCTTAAGTGGCACCCGGTTGGTTTTTTTCATATTCAAACTACTACAACTATGAAAGTATTCATACAAAATGGCTCAAAATTTTACTAAGAACATATTTTCATAATAGTAAAAAATTGTGCTTTACTGACTTTGAATTTCCGAAAATTTACTATGGAGCGCCTTTGTACAAAATTTTAAAAAGGTAGGTCGATGGTTTTATCTATATATCAACCAATACTCAATCGATTTTGATGAAAATTTTATGGTATAAGCTACATATAATGTAGCATTACTGGTCCAAAAATCAGCTGTTTTGGTGTACGCAGTCTTAAGTTATGAAAAAAATTGTGTGACCAAATTTTGACCGTATCACCCTTTAGAGTTCATTATATAAGTCATAAATGGTCCAAATTTCATTACATTTGGTTTATTGCATCCTGAGATATAACAGCTCAAAGTTGGCTATCGGATATTTATACCTCTTTCAAGAAAGTTTATAGCTGCGTGAAGAATTGCCCGATCTTTTCCAAATTTGGTCCACTGATACATAACTAGTTGATGAACTTACAGTAAAAATTTGAGAATATTTGATGCACTTTTCGCAAAGTTACAGCAAGTTGAACAACTTTTGAAAAGTGAAAATTTTGCCTGTTTCGATCATTTTGTCTATTCCCTGTAAATGAAACAAACAAATTAATACAACAAACTGAGCTGTCACGAAAGTCGGAGATATTCAGTGGTGTCATCATGGACGGTTAGTGTTTGTAACCACTCAAAATTCACTTAATTGCCCCTAATTTTGCAAGAAGAGAAATGTTTGGCAGAGTTTCTTTGGAATCCTAATCAGACTGGTAGAGGGTCTCAGACACTATAGAGATGACCAAATTGTGAGACAAATACGCCGAAAGGGTTGATATTGAAATTTACTATCATAGTGCAGATTCTTAGAGAGGTTTACAATGAAAAATGTATTAAAAGTTAAATTAAATAATTACAATGATATTTTTCCACAAAAGTAAAGTATATTATCTTTGCTTTCAGGGCTTAACCTTTCCTGTTTGTTATTCCATCTCTGAGATATGTATAAGTGATGTACTTCGCCCGGATTCTAAATGGACAATCCCTGATACCCTTTTGCAACTTTGCGTACCACTTGGCGTACCACTGTCCGTCTGTGATAGCGCTGACCACATTGACCACAGTTTCGTTTGTTGGCTGAATCATCTATGGTACCAGTTTATCAGAAGTTCGGTCACGCAATAATGTTCCGGCAAGATTGCTGGGTACTTCGCATCGTAACCTTTCTTTCTTTCTTCTTGGCGTAACGTCCTCATTGGGACAAAGCCTGCTTCTCAGCTTAGTGTTCTATGAGCACTTCCACAGTTATTAACTGAGAGCTTCCTCTGCCAATGACCATTTTGCATGCGTATATCGTGTGGCAGGCACGAAGATACTTCTATGCCCAAGGAAGTCAAGGAAATTTCCTTTACGAAAAGATCCTGGACCGACCGGGAATCGAACCCGTCACCCTCAGCATGGTCATGCTGAATACCCGTGCGTTTACCGCCTCGGCTATGTGGGCCCTTATCGTAACCTGCCAGTGGCGAAGCTTCGGTTCGCCTTCGGTTCGTCTTTCTGTTGAAGCAGGACGGTTATCTCTTCGGCGTATGCGTCGGCTTGAACAACCCGCCCCATAGCTTTCTCTGCTCGCTGCATGTCTTCCTGCTTCAACTTGTGTTTGATTCGCAAAGCCCTTACCGAAGTCTCGGCATCGATCAATGGGGGGCTGTCCATAAACCACGTGGTCATTTTTTTGGGACTTTTCAACCATCCCCCCTCCCCCGGGTGGTCATTAGACCATACAAAAATTTTTAATTGTCCATACAAAATGGTCATTGGCCGAACCCCCCCCCCCCCCCTCATGACCACGTGGTTTATGAACAGCACTTGTACGTATGCTGTGGTACGGTGTATTCGCTGCCATTTTAAGAATCGGTCGCATTCGATGAACGGCTCTATTACCTCGATGCACATGCACGACTCGTAGTTCTTTCTCCGTGTTGGCTAATGGTATCTGTTTCTGTGGTCACTCATCCTCCCACTGGAAGAGAAAGTCCGTTCTCGGATAGCATTGTCCCATCCTACTTCAGCTCTCCACAGATCTTGTACAAGCACCTTACCGTGGACGAGCAGGTTCGACATCAACCAGAGTGGGTCGAACACGCTCATAACAAACCTCAGGATATTACGCTTCGTGATAACCTTGCAGGAACTTGAACTCTTGGTTTCGACCGGCAACTTGATGTAGTAAACGAACATATCTTCATCCGGAAACCACCCCATTCCTAGAACGCGGTCCACCTAACTTCGGCCATACCGTAGCTAGATGGTTATTCCACAAAATCGTACCGCCACAATAAACCGGTTTCATTGTGCCCGTCGGCACGCTTGATTGTCGTTCGCCGTAGAATCTCCTTCGCTCGTCGATCTGCTTCTGAATCTGGTCCATCGCCTATGGAAATACCAAGATTCGCCATCGCGAAATTATCTCTCACCAGGTCGTGTAGGTCAGTTTCCTCCCAGCTCTTGCAGATGTGCAATACTGGACACTGACCCAAGCAACACACATGTCATATAAGAGTTACGACAGCGCAAGTGTTGTTGTATAAAAGTTGATTTGACGCTATTGACGAATTTCGCCCCAAATCGTATTCGGAGTTGGCAGCACCCTCTCATATTACAATGAAACTTTCTGGGTATGTACACCAAGACTAGATAAGCCACTTTGCATACTTAGTTTCTTCAAAATTTATCTGGACTGACTTTTGAAAAGGGCTAAACTTTTTTTATGGATTTTTTAAAAATGTTTTTAATCAAAAAATGACTACTCCTACAAAACAGTGTTGTATGGGTGATTATCACAAAATAAGTCAAATTTTAAGAAAAAAATACTGAAAAAAAATCCAAAATGAGCCCTACACTGAAAAAAATCATTTCTAAAAATTCAAAGTTGATTTAAAAAAAAACACCATTTTTGATTTTGATGAAATTTTGTCTCAAGACAGGTAATTATGTTCCCTACCAACCATCCATACATCACAAGATAGGCACTTTTAAGGAAAAAAAGTTTTTCTAACAAAAACTTTTTCATGTCCAAATTATTATTTTTTCAGTGTCTTTTTTTAAAAACAAACTAAACCAGTGAAGGTTATCTAGTAATCTCAAAATGCAATGAAACTTATTGTGTCATATGCGACAATGCAATGCACCCATATTCACGCAGCAGCACTCTAGAAGTACGAAACAATATACAATTAGAACACGCATTTCATACGTGCTGCTGTAATTTCTACCCAAACGTTTCTACCCCATGTTCTTACCTAATATTAGGTAAGGCTATTTATTAGATTCGAACTACCTAATCGAAAAAAAAAAACAAATCAAGAGTTGTACCTAAAGCAAATATGAACAAAACAAGAAAATGAATCGGTATCATTCAACGTGTTACTTCTCTTTGGTTATTAAAGGCAGTTCTGAAAAGTAATGGATCAATCGTATAAATCAAAATTCAACAAATTCAAGTGCAGTGCAAAAATAAACAATCCAAAGTGCAACCGTCATAATCTACGGGGCATGTCATTAAGATTGATAGATAAAATTCATTCCATGGGATATACACATGAAATCGACGAATCGATGAGTATTTGTGAGTCATGTCGTGGATTGATAAGTCACAACAGAAGCCCGAATACGAAAAAACGCCGATCGGATGGAAACGACGAAACTATGCAACCATCATTTAGTGGGCAGCAACATCATGATGTTCCAGAACCAGAACCGTCAACGAGTGGTCAACAAATCGAACATGAGCTGGGTAAGTAAGCCTTCAACGTGTTAGCTTCTTTTATATAACTCATTTTGCAGCTCGTTGCAAAACTACATTTTTCAGTATTCTTCGTATTTATCCAACCCGGCAAGCCTCGTTGGATAAATGTACTACTTGTGCGAAAAAAATCATTTTTGCAACTCGTTGCATAAATAACTATCATTAACTTTCCACTGCATTCATTATTATATTGTTAACCTTAACTTTTATCTTACAGATATGGTACCATCTATTCCATCATTGGAGTCAATTCCGTCAACAGATCAACTACAGGGTCCCCATAATATTGAGAAGTTTAATACCATTGCTGAAACATTGAGTTTATCGCCAATCTCATCTAGAAACATGAGAAATATGGAATATCGCATAAACAAATCATTGCAGATTACGAAAGCAGTTCGAAAAAATATCTTCGGAATAGATTCAACGGATGTTGGCAAAGTGGAGGCGTATGACGAGATAATTATGCAGTTAAAGTTCAATCACCCTACAACTGACAGAAGCGAACAGATTAAAATACTATCTGTACTTCCTAAGTCTTGGTCGGTAAATAAAATCACAAGAGAGTTTAACGCACCAATGTATATGGCGAGGCAGGTGAAGGATCTTGTTTATGAACAGGGTATTCTTTGTACCACCGAAAAAAGAAGGGGGCATGGTATTGATGACGATACAAAACAAATAGTAAGAGAATTTTTTGATGATAATGATATCAGCAGGCCAATGCCAGGAACAAATGATTTTGTTTCTGAGGTTCGAAATGGAAAAAAACAACAAGTTCAAAAACGACTTTTGATGATGTCGCTCAAAGAGGCTTATATGATTTTTGTAGATATGTACAAAACTGTGAATATTGGTTTCACAGTATTTACACAGTTGCGACCAAAGCATTGTATTTTACTTGATTCTACTGGTATACATAATGTATGCATATGTACTATTCATGAAAATGTAAATTTAATGTTCAACAGTATAAGAATTGTGTCACAAGATAAAATAATACAAAAAATGCTTTGCGATATTTCCACCAGAACAGATAATTGCTTTTTCCGTGCTTGTGAAAAGTGTGCTTGTAATGAACACATTGAAGAGGAACTTACATTGATATTAGAATCAAATGACAAAGAAGAGATTATATTTCAGCAGTGGTTGAATACTGATCGCTGTAATTTAGAAACGATTATTAAACCTGTTGATGAATTTGTTCCGTATCTTGTTGATAAAATTGACAAACTTATAACACACGACTTTATTCATAAACAACAATCATCATTTCTCAGAAATAAAAAAGATACATTAAAGGATGATGAAATTCTTGCGATTTGTGATTTCTCTGAAAACTATTCATTCATAATTCAAAACGCTGCTCAAGGATATCATTGGAACAACTCGCAAGCAACAATACACCCATTTGAAATTTACTATATGAAAGATAATAAACTTGTAAATGTTAGCTTCATTATCATATCGGAAGTAATGGCTCACGATACAGTTGCGGTCCAGTTGTTCATCTCAAAAATGATAGATTTTATGAAACAATTAACGAACTTTTCTAAAATTTATTTTATGTCTGATGGGGCAGCATCACAATACAAAAATAAGAAGAACTTTGCTAGTCTATGTAGATTCCAGTCAAAGCATGCATTAAGAGCAGAATGGCATTTTTTTGCAACGTCCCACGGTAAAGGTCCATGTGATGCTATTGGTGGCACTCTCAAGCGAATGGCAAAGAGAGCAAGTCTTGCTCGAGATTATGGAAATACCATAACAACTCCACGAGAGTTATATAACTGGGCAGTTGTACAGACAGATAAAAATATAACTAAATTAAATTTCTGTTACGTATCCACTGAACAGTACATTAAAATGTCAGAAGATCTCGAAGAAATATATAATAACGCCAAAACAATACCAGGCACTCAGAAATTCCATAGTTTTTTGCCTATTCCTGGCGACAAAGTAAAGGCAAACAGGTATTCTAATTCAGAAGATGAACCAAAAATATTTAGTATGATCGGAAAAAAATAGAAAAGAACATGTTTGAAATTGGCTCTAAGACACATATATATATTTGAAAAATTCATAATTATAAATAATTGTATATTTAAAAGTGCACTTCAATACATATTGCGATCAAACATTACATTTCCTAAGAAAATACATTTGTAATATTTTCAGTTTTTTATGTAGGGTAAATGTACCAATAGTGGTGCTATTAGTGGCTCCTCGTAGTAAAATAATTGAATAAAATTGATAATACCACAAAATAAAAAGTCTATAAACGTCAATCGGTAGTTTTTCACTTAAATTTGCTAGGAAAAATGTAAAAACCATTATTTATTTCAGTTTTTGCTAATAAATCACTTGCACCAACTATAGGTACGTGGTTCCTATTATGGAGGTAAAATTTAACATTGGTTCCTATAGTGGCGCATCCCATTGAATTCTTATGGGACCCACCACTATAGGAACACTACCACCACTATAGGTGCAAAGGAGCAAAAAAGTTAAGGAAAATAATTGTTTAAAATAGGTTTTCCGCCAAATCCTGAACACAAAACTAAATTAATGTTATTAATTAGGTATGATGCATCTACTAAAAATGCCATTTGCAAGCTTTTTGTTCGAAATAGTGCTAAATTGCCACTGCCTCCACTATTGGTACTACCTCCACTAAGGGAACTTTTACCCTATAGGAAAACCCTTCCAAATGATTGAATAAATAACACAAAATCTCCTAGAAAATTGAGTTTCATTGGATTCTGGGATTGTTATGGCCTTCACTGGTTTTATTGTTGATAACAAAATACACTGAAAAAAAATCATTCGAACAAGAAAAAGTTTTTGTTAGAAAAACTTTTTTTCCTTAAAAGTGCCTATCTTGTGATGTATGGACGGTTGGTAGGGAACATAATTACCTGTCTTGAGACAAAATTTCATCAAAATCAAAAATGGTGTTTTTTTTTAAAATCAACTTTGAATTTTTAGAAATGATTTTTTTCAGTGTAGGGCTCATTTTGGATTTTTTTCAGTATTTTTTTCTTAAAATTTGACTTATTTTGTGATAATCACCCATACAACACTTTTTTGTAGGAGTAGTCATTTTTTGATTAAAAACATTTTTAAAAAATCCATAAAAAAAGTTTAGCCCTTTTCAAAAGTCAGTCGAGAAAAAAAATTAGAAAAATGAGTATGCAAAGTGGCTTATCTGGGCAAGGTCTACACACCAAGAAAGTTTCGTTGTAATCTGAGAGGGTGCTGCCAACATTTGTTCGAGTTGGCGCGAAATCCGTCTATTCTAACACAATGCATCTATACAACCAAAACTTGTGCTGCCGTAACTCTTATATGACATGTTTGTCGCTTGGGGAAAGTCCACTTTAGTGCCGTCAGTGCTTCCGAAGACAGTCTATCCCAGCTTAATTTTCGCTGCCACTGGTTCGCTGTGCCGTCCTTCTCGTACCTTGATAGGCAACGTCAGCTTTATGTTGTCCAACCCAATCAGAATTCTCGGAACAGCATCCTCGTAGCTTTTAATCGGAAGTTCGGCCAAATACAGGCACTGATGGGATATTACACCGTACTGCATCGTTTGCACCGGCAGGTCCAGCTGACTTACAGTGCTGACATTCACTAGAGAAAAACTTTCACTGCCTTCACTCCCTGAAATCCTCAATGAAACCAATCATGGCGGGAAACTTTCCAAGTCCATGTCAACAACAGTGGTTACTGTTTACTTTCAAGGTTCAACAGATCATCTACCTCCAGATCAATCAGTATAGATGACAAGCCTTCGTCGAGGAACGCATACGTGGAAATCTTGGCTTCTTTTCCAGGCAATACCACTGGTACTATACGGAATATCCCTCTTTTTGGGATTCAATTGGTGTTTGTCGGCGAAGATCACCGAAACGGCGATCATAGCAACGATAATATTCGGAATATCGTTGTCTTGTGATTCCAACGGTGGATGTTCAAGACGGCATCGGATTTTGCTCGTGCTCGGAAGTCGTTGTTGGCTTGGCCGTCAATTGTTGACTTGTGGTGTGCAGCGCTGGATGATGTTTTTTTGGTGAAGTGTGAAGTCTACGACTCCACAGGTACGTGTTGATATGCAGGGCCATTTCCCATGCGGCACCAAGCAAACCAGGCAAAGTTTTTTGATTTTCTACCGCCTTCATACGATCTCCGAATGGCAAGGACTTGAACTTGTTGTAGTCCCTAATTATGTGCTTCACGCTCTGGCAGATATAGCAAGTTCTTCCCTAGGTCTCCTTCCTATGCTTCTCGAATCCATAAGTGTGAGGACCGTCAAAATTGCAAAACATTCCCAAATCGATGAGTCCAGCAAACAAATCAGATGCAATCCTGCACCCGGGACGCATTAAATCTAGCACTATGGAAGTCCTGGAGCCTACCCACACAGTCCAGACCCACCAGCCAGCGCTCATCAGCCGTCCCGGTCCTGTGTTGGGATCAGGTGAAGGGGTCTTCTAAGCTGTACTATCAGGCAAGTATAGTTTGAACACGAATTTGTCCTGCTCTGATGTTATCCCGCTCAACAGCTCGTGCAACAATCACAACGCTCGTGATCAAACTATTTCGACTAACCAGTGTATACGGCGAATATTGACCACTGGCAATCTTCATCCGAGATTAGCACTACGGAAGCCTTGGAACCTACCCACACAGTCCTGACCATCCAGCCAGCGCTCATCAGACGTCCCGGTCCTGTGTTGGGATCTGGTGAAGAGGTCTTCCAATGTGTACTCCCAGGCAAGTACCAACAGAATAAGAATTTGTCCCGCTCTGATGATACTCCATCCAGCAGCTCCTTCCGTGAACAGACTACTTCAGAAAACATCATATTCAACTTGGTTCTACCACTGCTTTACTCCACCCGGGACGCACTACATTCAGCGCTATGGAAGCCCCTGAGCCTACCCACACAGTCCTGACCATCCAGCCAGCGTTCATCAGCCGTCCCGGTCCTGTGTTGGGATCAGGTGAAGGGGTCTTCCTCCCTGTAGTCTCAAGCAAGTATAGCTTAAATAAGAATTTGTCCTGCTCTGACGATGTCTCTCCCAGTAGCCGGTGGGATGTAATCAACA